>NC_092725.1:19789333-20084333 GCF_047496885.1 Scyliorhinus torazame | reverse complement strand
AGAGTGAATGTGAGAGAGTGTGTGTGGGAGAGTGAGTGAGAATGTGAGAGAGTGTGTGTGTGAGAGAGTGAGAGAGAATGTGAGAGAGTGTGTGTGTGAGAGAGTGTGTATGTGTGAGTGTCAGAGACACTATGCTCCTGGAAAGCCTTTGCTCGTCACATGTGATGCATCCCCGTATGATATTGGGGCCGTCCTGTCCGACAAGATGGAGAACGGGGCCGACGACCGATAGCTTTCGCCTCCCGCACATTGACTGCAGCGGAGAAAAAGTACGCGCAGATCGAGAAGGAGGTGTAGAGGGTGCCATCTCTGCTACTCCACTACTGGGTCGATATCTGGGGTTTGAGTATCTGTGTGTGTCTCTCTCCAGCTGGCACTGAAACTTCAGAGGCCAGGGGATGCCGCACTGGGACACCTCCACGGAAGAGAGCACTGAATCAAGCCTGCCGTTTATCCCTAACCGGAAGCCTGAGGCTTATATCACACAGATATCCAGACCCCCACCAATGCCCAGGTGATTCTCTCTCTTGCCGGTGGTGCAACACCCACCCGGTTCCTACTTCGCTGGAGTAGCTTTCCCAAGAGAGAGAATAGGACACTGCTGTTTATTACCTAACCAGCAGCCTGTCCTGAGTGAATCGTTCAAGATGACCCTAGATTCTCGAACCCGGAATTAAGGTGAGGAATATCTTAACAATGACTTGGTCAGAGATCGCTGGTGAGAGATTGAAGAATTTAAACGACTCCAATTATCAGCAAATCAAGGTTTATTGCAAAACCCAGGTCAAAATCATCAAACAGAAGAAATTATAATAAAATCTTAAACTCTAACACAAACTAAGTCTATTCAGAAAGTACTATAACGGACACAACGTAAAATCTTATTGTTACACAGTTTTAGCAATGACACAGAACACAAATCAAGTCCCCTTCCCCAAAGCCTCAACCACTATCAAGGTCAAGGGAGTTTCGCAAGCTGCTGCAGGGTACTTACAGTCACAGGCTGCAGGAGGTCAAGTCAAAGGTGGAGAGGTCAAGCCAAGAGACCCTCAATCGAAACACAGCCCCTTTTATATCCGTTTTACCTGGCTTTTTCCTGTGTTCGGCCAGCCCCTTTTGCATTGAATCCATAAGGTTTAAAGTTCCCGCTGGTCCTGCCCCCTTTGAGCCGGTCAGACCTGTCAAGATAGGAGTACCTCCCCTAGGTCCGCCTCCAGTCTGCTTTTTGAGATAACGAGGTTGAGCTCCCTTGTGAAGATTTTCAAAGTCTTCCATCTGCTCTGGAGATCGCTGCTATGTTGATTGGATTCTGCTCTGGTGGAGGCATAGTCATTTACATCTGCATGGGGCTATGACCATCCCATTGTCCTGCTTGCAGGCAGGCCCCTTGTGTATTCCCGTGCCCCTTTGTCTGTGTTTTAATCTTATCTAGTTGTCTGGCTCCTTCTTCCTTGTAGCTCCTGGGGGTGGGTTTGTAAATACCTATGCCCCTACTCGGCTCAGCGGACCAAGCCTGCTGGGAAATTTGGTTATGTTCCCTTGGCTGAAAAGTGTCCAGTTTACAGTCTCTGGGTTTTATCCTTGGGCAGTCCAAAAAGGGCCGAATTGCCCGAAAACCTTACAGATGCCCCTTCGATACGTCCCTACCTGCTTGGACCGTATCGACACAGGTGAAGGGCAATCATTTCCTTTTGTGTGGACCGTAGGCCCCCCCTCAACAACATGCGAAACTACAAGTCCCAAGACAGTTCCCTTAATCTAGGCTACCCCTAATTTCATTGAAAGGGAAAGACAAGACCATACTTAATTCAAACACACAGTAACATACACACATTTCACCGGAACCCCAAACGTAAGGGTCCCTGTACATATATCACAATCAAGTAACTGAAACCCGCGAATCCATACAACTATTTACATTTGAATCTCTTTATTTCACTAAGGATCCTCTTTTCTTGGCTGCACTTCGCTTCTTCCCGTTGAAGGCTCTTCATTTTTCCTCCATCGTCGATACCTGCAGCTGAGAGGTTCAGTACAACTGAGGCGACAGCATAATGTACCCCCTGGTACAACATTTTCTTTGTGGGGACAAACACTAAACCATTCTTGGGCTCCCCCCCTGGTGGTGATCGGACAGTTGTGAGGGTCGATCGGTTGGGCTGTGGGCAGGGGTCGCTTTACCTGAACCAGCAGTTCGGTAGCTTTTACAGTCATCCCTTCCCTGGGCGTTACACATCCCTCCCCACTGCGGTCAATTCATCCCGTTCCCTGGGTTCTGCCACCACCTAACAAAAGTGATCGATGCCCCTTGTGGACATGCCTTGGTAGACCCCCATAAACACAAATAAATGCCCTGGTCAGAAGCCCACCACTTATCCCAGCAAACGGTGATCCTACCCGGTGACCCCGTGATGGTCCGGTAGGTGTTGTCCAGGCGTTCCCAGTCCGAGGACCGATCCCTCATGTCCAGGCTCAGCTTCCTGAGCCACCACCATCTCCCCAAAGGAACGTCCCCCTTACAGGTTAAACACACCCGCCTGCCCTCAGTCACCCTAACCCGGTCAGTCGCCACCTGTATCTCCTCGCAGAGTACAGAGGCCTCTCCATAGGTGAAGCTCTGGTGGCTGGAGTACCTGGTCGAGTTCGACCCCAGCCACCCAGGCCACCTCCCCAGGTGTGAGTAGCGGGTCTGCTCTGTGGCCACCTGGTCTCCCTGTCCGGTAGTGACAAGAGGGGCTCTGCCGCCAGAGCACCCAGAGACAAAGGACTCTTCTGTCTCGCCTCTGCGTAGTTCTCCCGGTCCCACCATCGCCAAGATCAGCAAACTCCACATCGTCGGGTGCCCCATCTATAAAACAGACAAAACACATCCTTGCCTCTACAGAACTACCTACCTTAAAGTGCATGGCTTCTATCCAGCGGCAGCAGCAGCTCCCGCTTTTAAGTTGTGAAATCAACATGAAATTGCCGCAGCCTGTCTGTGGTTCTGTGTCCACAGCCCGGCTCCACCAGGGTCCTAGTGCCTGCTTCTCAATCATGATACCACTGCACTATGCGCTTCTGTGATCCCACGATCCTACTTAACCCACACACCACTAAACACTAATTCATCTGTTTGGACCAACGGCTCGGGCCAGACCGTCCCCTCCCGGGGGTTCGGGCTGCCCCTTGCCTCTCCTTCCCCAACAGGATTCGGGGATCCCTCAGCGCTCCCTTCTACTCGGGCCCCCTTACTGCGGGACCGGGTTCTAGGGAGGTGTGATGGGGACCATCTTAGAGGGGGCTTGGAGACCCGATTGCTCCTTCGTCCCCTGAATGGTTCCCAAGCCCAAGGTGATACCTCCCTCTCCTCTGCCTCCCTAGCCTCTATACTAAAGCAGGCCACCTGACCCACAGGTAAGGGTTTGGGAATCGTTACTGTCCCTGGGCTGGGTGCTTGCAGCATTTTTGGTTTCTTTGGGACTGCCCCTCCGGGACAGCACCTTGTCACTGGTTGTGTGACCGTGGAGTCAGGGACCTCCCCCACCGTCGTTAATTCTGCAGGCGGCTTCTCCACTATCACCCCCAGCCCCCCCCCCCCCCAACTTGCTCTTACCGGCCCTGGTGGGGTCGAAAAGTTTGCATTGGTTCACGTGGAACCATTTAATCTTCCGGGGGAGCTGTACTGCGTAAACCATGGGGCTGGCCTTGTCCACTATACTGTACGGTCCCGCGTACAGTGGCTCAAAGGCTCCTACCCGTGCAAAATTCCGGACCATTACTTGGTCCCCTATGGCCCATTCCTGGGTAGTGTGGGGCTCGAGCAGCAGCTTGTTCCTCCGGTGCTGGGTTCCCATGTTAAATGCTGCCTGCCAATTAATTGCCTTCAGCTGCTCCATCAGCTTCTGAGCGAACCTGTCCCGGTTTACCTCCCTAAGCTGTCCCTCTGTCAGGGAAGGTACCCTGACATGGATCGGGGTTCTCATAACCCTCCCTGTCATGAGCTCGTGCGGGGAGTACCCTGTGCTTCTGGACTGGCTTGCTCGGATCCCCATTAATACTAGGGGTAAGATTTCTACCCACCGGTTGGGCGAGTTGCCTGTTTCTTTCCTGATCCTCTCTTTTATGGTCCTGTTTAACCTTTCCACAGGACCTGAGGATTGAGGGTTATAGGCCACATGCCACTTTGCCTTGATCCCCAGGACTTTTAGGGTCGCTTGCATCACCTGTCCCGTGAAGTGACTCCCCTGATCTGACTCCACAAACTGTGGGAGTCCCCACCTCGAGAATACCTCCCTGACCAATATCCTGGCTGTGCCTGCTGCGGTGGCTGTTCGGCAGGGGAAGGCTTCTACCCACTTTGTGAAAATATCCACCAGCACCAGACAGTACTTGTAACCCCCTGCAGCTGGGGGAAGGGGTCCAATATAGTCGATCTGTATCGACTGCCAGGGCCCCTCCACCCTGCGGATGTGCCCCAACGAGACCTTTCTTTTCTTGGGATCCGGGTTATTAGTAGCACACACCAAACAGCTCGCGCAGAAATCGCGAGCATCCTCCCGGAGGCTCGGCCACCACCCCACCCTCTCCACCCGTTGCCAGGTGGTCTCAGGGCCGGGATGTCCCGCTCCGGGGCTCCCATGGGCCATTTCAATAAATTCCCTATGGTGCTGGGAAGGCACTATCCACTGGTCCCCCCTGAAGAGCATGCCCTCCTTCAGGGTGATGTCCTTTCCCCCATAGGGCCCCTCTATCCTTTCCTGCCTACCCATGGCCGTTATGACTTTCTTTAACTCGGGGTCCTGTCCCTGGGCAGTGGCTAGATCTGGGGCCAAACTCGTTCCATCCCCCCTCTGGGGCTGTCTTGTAACGGCCGCTACCTGTCCCTCTTCGTACGGGTCCCACGCTATCCCATTCTTAGCCCCCTCTCGAGCCAGGCCGTCTGCTCTCTGGTTCCCCTCGCCCCGTGGCTCTGTTTTGGAGTGAGCTTTCACCTTAAGGATATACCTGTCCTCCCCCTGCCCAACTGCTGCCACGATCTTCTCGAGGAGGGGTTTTGTGGCCAGTGGCTTTCCATCCGAGGAGGTGTATCCTCGGCGGGACCAGATAGCCAGGTACTCCGTGCAGGAGTTGCATGTAAACATGCTATCTGAGCAGATGGTATACGGCGTGGGAAAACGGTTGGGGTGGGTCACCACATACATCACTGCAGCCAGCTCTGCCTGCTGGGCGCTGAGTGTATGGGGGAGTTTAAGGGCCAGGGCTATCTCTGCATCGGGGTCCCAGATCCCACAGCCCGTGAACCTGACGCCCTCTGCTACAGTACTGGACCCATCCACATAGATCTCCCTCCCTGTGGGGTGCAGCCCTGCCCGGAGTCCGAACCCTACCTCCCATACCCCTTCTACGGAACAATGGTGTGGCTCCCCGGGGTATATCAGGTTGGCTGCGAGCTGTGGCTCATTCAGCTCTTTTACCTGAAGGGCCATTTGTGACAGCAGGAGGGTCCACCTGGTGATTCTGGCGCTGCTGACCGTGCCGTCCTTAATCCTGCCGTCCAGCAGCATTTGGGTCGGGGTGTGATGTGTCAGGAGGGTGATGGGGCCCATCCTGACAAATACCTGCATCCGCTTTACCGCCCAGTGGGTGGCCAGCAGATGCCTCTCACAGTTGGAGTATGCCCGCTCCACGTCTGTGAGGACCCGAGAGGAGTATACCACCGGCCTCAACTTGCCATGCCGGGTCTGGAGGAGCACAGCACTCAGGCCATCACTGCCTGCTGCCACCTCCAGGAAAAACTCCTCCCGGGGGTTAATGGCTCCCAGGGCTGGGGCTTTCTGCAAGTCCTCCTTGAGTCGGACAAACGCCGTCTCACACTTACTGTCCCAGTCCCACTCCACCCCCTTGTGCAGCAGCCTAAGCAGAGGCGCTGCTGTGGTGGCATAGTCCTCAATGAAGTCCCTGCAGTAGCCGGTGATTCCTAAAAAGGACCGTATCCCCTTTACATCTACGGGGACTGGGAGTTCCTGCACTGCTTGTCTCCTGGCAGTGTCAATCCCTCTCTCTCCAGCTCTCAGGGTTAACCCCAGGAACTTCACCTCTCCTACCCCGATCTGTGCCTTTTTAGGGTTAACTTTCAGCCCTCCTTTGTACAATAACCCTAACAGCTCGTCCACCAGGGGCCCATGCTCCTCACTATTACTGGTGAACAACAGGATGTCGTCCACATACTGCACCAGCTTGTGTGGCTCACTGAACCCCTTTAAGCATTCGGCCATGCATTGATGGAAAATGCTCGGGCTGTTATGGAATCCCTGCGGGAGACAGGTCCAGGTGTACTGTTGCCCCTTAAAGGTAAAGGCAAACTTGTATTGGTCTTCCCTTCTGACCGGGATGGACCAAAATCCATTCGAAATATCCAGCACCGTAAAAATTGAGGCGGATGCTGGAATTTCTCCTAGCAAGTCTGCCACGGCCGCCACCGTTGGGGCGCAGGCCGGGATGTTTTTATTCAGGACTCTGTAGTCCACGGTGGCCCTCCAGGAGTTGTCCGGCTTCCTCACCGGCCAGAGCGGTGAGTTCACATGGGTGGCAATTGTCCTCAACACCCCTTGCCGCACCAGTGAGTTTAGGGCCACCTCCAAGTCTGCCTCTGCTTCCCGGGGGAAGCGGTACTGTTTCTGGGGCTGGGACATGGGGTCCCCATCTACCCTGACCTCTGTCCCAGTAACCCTCCCACAATCATGCTTGTGGGTGGCAAAAGCAGCCAGATTCCTGCGGACCTATTCCCTGAACTCTTCCGGGGTATTCCTCTCCAGGGCTTCTAAATCGTACCCTTCCTTTGGCTGTACCACGCACAAAGCTCCCTTCTCCTGGGCTCTGTCAATTACCCTCAACTCCCTTTCACTCCCTTCCGTGGCTACACCCCACAGGCAGTGGTTTCTTAGGTCCACCAGGATCTGATGAGCCACTATAAAATCCGCTCCTAGGATCCCTTTCCCCTCCTGTTCCCATCTCATCAGGACGCATTTCCAGTGCGCCTGGAGTGCCCCTAACCTGATAGACAGGGGAACAGAGAAAAAACCGATCTTTTCGTTCCCGGTAAATCCGATGAGACTATAGGGTACCCCGCTAGACAGAGGGGATGCTCGGGGATTGTCCGTGTGGACTATAGTACTGGAAGCACCTGTGTCCAGTAGGTAACTCCCGACCGTATCCTGGACCTCCATCTTGACCTAGGGTCTCCCGCACGGGCCATACTCCAGTGGGCATAGAAAGGTGGGCTGCTGAGGGGCTAGTCATTCGGAGGCTTCCCTGGGTGCGGGAGCGGGCTGACCCTGGCCCGTTGCCATTGCCACCTGTCCTGAGCCTTGCAAAAAGGCTAAAAGTTTCTTTACCTCGATGGTTTCCGGGGCAGCTGCTCCTGCCGCCGGGGTCTGACTCTCTACTGCGGGAGCCCTCTCCTGCTTGCTAGGGTTTTTACATTCCCTCTTGAAATGCCCGGCCTTCCCACACCCGTAGCATACCGGTTTCTTGTCGGAGGTCCGGGTGCCCTCATGCTTCCACTCTCTCTTAGGGGCTGCTGGCGCGATTTCATGCACCCTACCCTTAAGGGGCTTGTCCTCACCCCTCTCCCCATTACGATATGCGAGGGTAAGTTTCCTAAGGACCTCTTCCTCATTAAGGGCCGGGGTCTGCGGGTCGAACCAGTGTTCGGCTTTTGCCCTAACGTTAGGGAGACAGTTGGCAACTAGGGTCTTCAGCCAGTGGGCGGTTCTTTCCCCTAAATTCCGTCTATCCGCGGGAACCCCGCATGCCTCCATATAGACAATCCACAGCCTGTCTGCGAACATGGTGGGAGATTCCCCTGGTTGCTGCTTGGTTTCCCCCACCCTCATGAAAGGGCTCCCCAGATTCAAGCCCATTGCCTCCAGAACAGCAGTCTGTGCTGCCGCCCAGGTGTCAGGTCTTCCCCCATTCCCGGAGATCACTGCCCTGCATAGCTGTGCATCTAGGGTCATCAGGAGCATCCTTACTTGCTCCCCCTCGTCGCAGTCATTAATGCTGGCTGCCTGCTCCACCTCCATAAAATGAAGCGACGGATCCCCTTTCGGAGTTAGCCTGGGAACGTGGGCCACCATCCCCCTGAGCGCGGATGCCCCATGAGGAATGATAATGTCGCCCTCAACCAGTCCCCTATTTGCCAGCCCCACCGGGGGACCATACCTTCTCTGCCTGACAGGGCACATCTGCCCTTCCTGGGGTTCCTGCTCCTCCGCCTCCCCGGCGTCCAGCTCTCCTGCCCCGTTGGGTAGCCCCCCTGTCCCCGGGCTAACTACCCATATAGGAGACGCCGCTATCTGGGGATACACCACTGACCCCCCTTGGACCTGCCCCTGACCGGGCGGTCCGAACCCTACCTGCTGACCCGGCCCCATCACCGGCATCCCAGGCAGTGGTCTGTCCCCATCCCATGGGGACCCACATACGATACCAGGCGGACACGCCGCCAGCTGGGGGTACCCTGCCGACCCCCCTTGGACTTGCCCCTGAACGTGCTGTCCGATCCCCCCCTGCCGACCCGGACACAATCCCGGCGCCTCAGGAGGCGGTCTATTCCTCTTGGCCTTTGGGGAATCATCCGCTGCGAGGAGCACCTTGCCCCTTGGGAACCCCCCTGGACCTACCAGGTGTACCTGTCCCCTGACCTTGGACAAGGTCTCCTCCAACTCCATTATCCGTGCCTGGCACGGCCCGTGAGCACAGTCCCCTACTTCCTCGCGA
This sequence comes from Scyliorhinus torazame, assembly GCF_047496885.1. Lineage (NCBI taxonomy): Eukaryota > Metazoa > Chordata > Chondrichthyes > Carcharhiniformes > Scyliorhinidae > Scyliorhinus > Scyliorhinus torazame. Next base: position 20,075,570 of record NC_092725.1, on the reverse strand, counting down.
GCCACTCGGTACGCTGCCTGGATGTCCCGGAACTTCCCCTCCAGCTTCCTACACTGCTCTGTACTCCGAGCATAGAGTTCCTGGAGCCTCCATTCCTTTGTCTTACCCTCCACTATCTGCCAGTGGAGATATTCCTTCTTGCACCGGTTAGACTCGCTTTCCTGTCGGCTGCCCTGTTTAATTTCTGCCAATTCCTCCCGCAGTCGTTCCGCTGCGCTAGCGCTGTCCCCTGCGCTGGCCCTCACTTCTCCCAACTCCTGCTCTAATTCTTCGACCCTTCGCTCTGTTTTGGCTACCTGCTGGGACAAGCAAACCAGCCAAACTGCCTTCTCCAAGTGCCTTTTGTGTGCCTTACTTTCTGTCCATGCGGCCGCCGCCATTACGGGTCGCTCCGCATTGATTAGTTCTGAGACCCAAGGTTTGGTGAGGTTGACCTTTTGCCACATATACGAGGAGATTCTCTCCTCCATTTTACTTTGTTCCCTCACCCCCTCTGCCAAGTCACATACTCCAAACCACCGGGCTCCTGCCGCGGTCGCCATTGTAGAGGGTGCCATCTCTGCTACTCCACTACTGGGCCGATATCTGGGGTTTGAGTATCTGTGTGTGTCTCTCTCCAGCTGGCACTGAAACTTCAGAGGCCAGGGGATGCCGCACTGGGACACCTCCACGGAAGAGAGCACTGAATCAAGCCTGCCGTTTATCCCTAACCGGAAGCCTGAGGCTTATATCACACAGGTATCCAGACCCCCACCAATGCCCAGGTGATTCTCTCTCTTGCCGGTGGTGCAACACCCACCCGGTTCCTACTTCGCTGAAGTAGCTTTCCCAAGAGAGAGAATAGGACACTGCTGTTTATTTCCTAACCAGCAGCCTGTCCTGAGTGAATCGTTCAAGATGACCCTAGATTCTCGAACCCGGAATTAAGGTGAGGAATATTTTAACAATGACTTGGTCAGAGATCGCTGGTGAGAGATTGAAGAATTTAAACGACTCCAATTATCAGCAAATCAAGGTTTATTGCAAAACCCAGGTCAAAATCATCAAACAGAAGAAATTATAATAAAATCTTAAACTCTAACACAAACTAAGTCTATTCAGAAAGTACTATAATGGACACAACGTAAAATCTTATTGTTACACAGTTTTAGCAATGACACAGAACACAAATCAAGTCCCCTTCCCCAAAGCCTCAACCACTATCAAGGTCAAGGGAGTTTCGCAAGCTGCTGCAGGGTACTTACAGTCACAGGCTGCAGGAGGTCAAGTCAAAGGTGGAGAGGTCAAGCCAAGAGACCCTCAATCGAAACACAGCCCCTTTTATATCCGTTTTACCTGGCTTTTTCCTGTGTTCGGCCAGCCCCTTTTGCATTGAATCCATAAGGTTTAAAGTTCCCGCTGGTCCTGCCCCCTTTGAGCCGGTCAGACCTGTCAAGATAGGAGTACCTCCCCTAGGTCCGCCTCCAGTCTGCTTTTTGAGATAACGAGGTTGAGCTCCCTTGTGAAGATTTTCAAAGTCTTCCATCTGCTCTGGAGATCGCTGCTATGTTGATTGGATTCTGCTCTGGTGGAGGCATAGTCATTTACATCTGCATGGGGCTATGACCATCCCATTGTCCTGCTTGCAGGCAGGCCCCTTGTGTATTCCCGTGCCCCTTTGTCTGTGTTTTAATCTTATCTAGTTGTCTGGCTCCTTCTTCCTTGTAGCTCCTGGGGGTGGGTTTGTAAATACCTATGCCCCTACTCGGCTCAGCGGACCAAGCCTGCTGGGAAATTTGGTTATGTTCCCTTGGCTGAAAAGTGTCCAGTTTACAGTCTCTGGGTTTTATCCTTGGGCAGTCCAAAAAGGGCCGAATTGCCCGAAAACCTTACAGAGGGCCTGGCAGTGGTTTTTGCGGTGAAACGCTTCCACCAGTACGTGTCTGGCCGCCATTTCACTATTGTGACTGATCATAAGCCTCTGCTGGAACTTTTCAGAGAGGATAAGCCAATACCGCCCATTGCTTCTGCATGGATCCAGCACTGGGCTTTGTTGCTTGCTGCATACGAGTATTCTCTGGAGCACAAACCAGGTACGCAGATAGCAAATGCCGACGCACTGAGCTGATTGCCTTTATCGACCGGCCCCATGTCGACCCCCCACGACCGGTGAGGTGGTTGCAACCCTAAATTTTATGGACACCTTGCCTGTCACGGCATCACAGATCCGTGAGTGGACCCAGACGGAGCCAGTCCTGTCAAAGGTTCGGCACATAGTCCTGTATGGTGGGCAGCACAGACAGCTCCCAGGCGAGTTGCGGGCATTTTCCTCCAAGCTGTCAGAATTCAGCGTGGAAGATGGGATCCTCTTGTGGGGGATGCGTGTGATTGTCCCGGAAAAAGGCCAGGAGCTGATACTATCAGACTTGCACAATGGGCATCCAGGCGTGACCAAAATGAAAATGTTGGCCCGGAGTTATGTCTGGTGGCCAGGCCTCGACACCGACATTGAGAAGGTGGCCCAAAACTGCTCCATTTGCCAGGAGCATCAGAAGCATCCGCCGGCCGCGCCCCTACATCACTGGGAATGGCCAGGGCGGCCTTGGGCACGCTTGCATGCAGATTTCGCAGGCCCTTTTCAAGGATCCATGTTCCTCCTACTAATTGACGCCCAGTCCAAATGGCTAGAGGTGCATAAGATGCAGGGGACAACGTCCTGCGCAACAATTGAAAAGATGCGTTTATCGTTTAGTACGCATGGCCTCCCCGAGGTGCTGGTCACGGATAATGGCACTCCATTCACAAGTGAGGAGTTTGCTAGGTTCACAAAGATGAACGGCATCCGCCATATCCGGACACTGCCCCTTACCACCCGGCTTCAAATGGGTTGGCAGAGCGCGCAGTGCAGACATTCAAAAGAGGCCTAAAGAAGCAGTCTTCCGGATCAATGGACAGGAGACTGGCTCGCTTTTTGTTTACGTACAGGACCACCCCCCATGCAGTGACCGGGGTAGCTCCCGCAGAAGTCCTAACGGGCCGGAAACTTCGCACCCGCCTTAGTATGGTTTTCCCGGACATTGGCGCAAAAGTACGCCGCACACAAGAACGGCAGGGACAGGGATTTTCTCGGCATCGTCCGATTCGGCAGTTTGCGCCCGGTGACCCAGTATTCGTTCGGAATTTTGCTGGTGGTGCCCAATGGGTTCCTGGTTTAACCTTCTCCAAACGGGCCTTATATCTTACCAAGTGCAAGCCCAGGGTCGTCTCCAGCGAAAACACGTAGACCACGTTCAGTCCAGAAGATCATCCCCTCAAAAGATTCCCCGCCCCCGGAGCTCATTTCAACAGCCGCAGAGACCAGAGACAAGGGAATGTAGTCCTCACAATCTTCCACTGGTGCCTCACTCGAAGCCTGTGCAGGTCGTTACAGAACCAAATGGAGATAGAGACGCTGACATGACGGAGGCAGCAGACTCTGACTCCGAGATGGAGACACAGGACGCATCAGAGGGGGAATCCTCGGGTCCACGGGCCGTGGATGTACAACCGCGCCGTTCATCACGGAAGCGCCGGTCTCCGTCTCGTTACACGCCGCCTGATCCAGCGCCGCGTGCAAATGGCGTCCGGCCACGGCCAAACGAGTTCGACGCCTTCCTTCGCCAGGGTCTTCGGTGGATTCCTTGGACTTTGGGGGGGAGGGATGTTATAACCTGCCTACTGATGATTGGCTGGGGACTAATGACTATCCCACAATCCTGTGGGAGTATGAGCTTCCCCAATGAGGGGGGCGGAGAAACCACTAGTAAACTCCTAGTATAAATAAGCTGGCCAGTTCATGAACCAGGAGGAAGGACTATGTAGCAAGGGAAGTTACTGCTACTGTTATGTATATATGTTATAGTAAATAAATGTTATTACTTTGTATCCTTAAAACTCGTGCTGGATTCTTCGTGGCCCTTACAAAGGTTTGGCACCTCTGTGTCTTCAAGAATAGATGAAGCCTTTGCTGCAGATGGAACAATCTGGAACCCTTCTCCCTCCTGCCCTCTCTGGAGATCTGTAGGCTTGATGTTGTTTGAGGAACTTTATTCGATGTTTGAGCTTCAGTTTCACTTTTCGTCACGTGTTTAATCGTGCGCCTGTGGGTATTCACTTTTATTGATTTTCCGGGAATGAATTCCATTTCTCCTGATGTCCTCATTTGTCCTCATGTTTTCTGAGTGACTCATCCAGCAAAATAATCTCTATTATATCAACCCTGCCCATTCACAGTCCAATGGTTTTCCTCACAGGTCATGTTGTCTCTCTGCTGCCACCTACGGGCATCTTTCAGAAGTTTCACCTCAATGTTTGTGTGTTCAGTTGTTTTTGGTGCTTGTCTAGAATGAGCAGCCTCTGCCTGCATGCGTTTTAAGCTCTTCGGAGTACTGCTTTCAAACAGTATTTGATCTTGCTCCAAAATCTCCATCGTTTCAGCTTCACAGAACTTGTTTGACCATGAATCTGCCCCCACTCAGATACACCCTGCTGGAAACTGTAAGATGCAATCTTAGAACTCTTAGATCTGTTGGACTTCATCTGCAAATGATTCTTTTTCGCATTCAGCTCTGAATCACCGACACTGCGGTCTCGACTCGCAGAGCAGGAATTTCTCACCACTGTGTTTTCAGGCGAATGTCGCTTGCAGGGACTATTCATCAGAGGAGTTCATCCCTCATTAATCGTGAAAAACTTGTCCAGCTCCTCGTCCTCGGTGCGTCTCTGAAAAGAGTTGTTTTTGTGTGTTGTGTTGGGTTTAATTTTACGCCGTTATGGTTTCCGGCACGGTTTGCTCTTTTAGAAATGGACCAAGTCCTTTTACAACTTTGTCCAGTTCATTTTGTTCCGCCGTTCAGTTTGCTGCAACTCAGAGTGGGGCGAGGTTTCCCGTTATGGAGACGAAGTCCCCACGTGGGTGTGAAAATGGTGGTGTTCTACGTCAGGGGAATTGGGGTGAAACGACCACCGATTCCCCGTTTGGCTGGGGGTTAGAAGGGAGGCAGAGTCGAGCACCCGGCTCTAGCTGTCGATACGATCCTCAGCGCTTCCGGGTCAGAAGTCGCTCATGCGCACGGCGGCGGCCACGGCGGACTCAGCCCGTGGAGCTGGACCGGCAAAACAGTGCCCCCCCCACCGGCCGCTCGCGCGCCCCGGACCACCCGTCCATATTGTTATACGTTTTAGTTGCTGTGAAATGAAGAGGCTAAAGTTTTTGTTCCTTTTCACCAAACACCATTTATTTCACTTCCACAGCCTCTGCACATAACTCTTAACAACACATTGGATTGGTTAATTAATAGAAAGCAAAGAGTGGGGATTAATGGGTGTTTCTCTGGTTGGCAATCAGTAGCTAGTGGTGTCCCTCAGGGGTCAGTGTTGGGCCCACAACTGTTCACAATTTACATAGATGATTTGGAGTTGGGGACCAAGGGCAATGTGTCCAAGTTTGCAGACGACACTAAGATAAGTGGTAAAGCAAAAAGTGCAGAGGATACTGGAAGTCTGCAGAGGGATTTGGACAGGCTAAGTGAATGGGCTAGGGTCTGGCAGATGGAATACAGTGTTGACAAATGTGAGATTATCCATTTTGGTAGGAATAACAGCAAAAGAGATTATTTAAATTATAAAATATTAAAACATGCTGCTGTGCAGAGAGACCTGGGTGTGCTAGTGCATGAGTCACAGAAAGTTGGTTTGCAGGTGCAACAGGTGATTAAGAAGACAAATGGAATTTTGTCCTTCATTGCTAGAGGGATGGAGTTTAAGACTAGGGAGATTCTGCTGCAATTGTATAAGGCGTTAGTGAGGCCACACCTGGAGTATTGTGTTCAGTTTTGGTCTCCTTACTTGGTGGAGCAGGCTCGAGGGGCCAGATGGCCTACTCCTGCTCCTAGTTCTTAGGTTCTTATGTTCTTATGTACATCACCTGACAGAGGCCACCTGAAGCCCCTTTACATATCAGTGTCAATTAATGGATAGTTAACATAAATGAGACAACTAATTGTAATGTCTCTTAACCCATTACTTAACACATATTGCCCCCCAGCCCCGAATGAAGCTCCCCGCCCGCCCGCCGACCGGCCCTCCCCCGACTGTCACAGCCCCGGATTGAGTCCCCAGCCACCACGCGAGGACCCCGAATGGCTGTGACCATGAGAGTCCCACGCCGTGGGGAACTCGCCCCGTTGGGGACGGACCATCGTGGGGCGGGCCTGAGGCGGTGGACACTCGGCCCAGTGTACTCCGGTATTACACCACTTTTCAGGGGGCGGGGAATTCACAAACCGGCGCCAGTCCCGATTTTGGTGCCAAAACGGATTCTCCGCCCCGTCGCCAATTGCGATTTCAGTGTCGGAGAGCGAATAATCCAGCTGGTGGACTTTCACAACAGCAAAACCGGTGCTGCACCTGGACCGATTCAGCGACCGTTAAAGGCCTAGCCCCTTCATCATGTGGAACACAGTTAATTCCAATGGGAAACGTTGCAGCACTCGCCGACTCCGTGATTGGGGAGGCTGACAAGCTGCAGACGCACATACACACTTCACACCCCCCCCCCCCCCCCCCCACCCCCCCATACACACTTATCCCAGCCAACAGGGTGGTACTGGTTATACTGGAGTGCGTCTATGCAGCTGATGGGTCGGCTGGGGTCAGAGGGCACCCAGGGGGCTGGCCTGGGGGGGGGGGGGGGGGGACACCTGTACAAACTTTGGCCCTAAGTTCAGAGTGGGCTGTCAGCTGTGTGCCTTGCTGCATGGCTGCCTTGCCGGCTGCGGCAATGGTGTTCCGTGTCCGTCCACCCTGACCCCACAGCTCACCTCCTGGCCACCCTCCCGCTACCCACCCCCACCCCCCCCCCCCAGGCCTGACAGAAGCCCCCCGGCCAAAGTCTCAATTGTCAGCAAACTGTGATGACGTTGGACACTTTCCGTAACCCCTCTCCCTCAGCAGCCACGGGTTTTCAAAGTACCAGTGAACCTCGCTGTTGGGAATTTCCCCCATTGGAGGTGGAGAATCGCGGAGGCCCCGGAGAATACCGAGTCAGGCCCGCTAATGATACACAAGTGGCGTTTACAGAGCATGTGGAGTGGGACGCATTGACGCATCCGTTGCGGCGAATTGCAATTTGGCGTGAAACCAGCGCTCGCCATGATTTCGGCGTCAGAACCGATTCTCCGCACAATCGCTTTTCCCGATTTCAACGTCGACCAACGGAGAATCCTGGCCCATAAATATCGACCTCTCATGTATTTCAGGGCACACAGAGAATGGGAAACCTCCAATGGTGGAGAGATTTGGGAAACGTAAGTTTCAAAATCACCCGTTCCGCCGGAATATAATATTAGCCGCTGGTCTTGTCTGCACTTGTCTTTAATTAATGTACCGGTCTGAGCGTCACTGTCTGGGTCTGCATTGATTGCCCATTGCTAATTGCCCTTGAGAAGGTGGTACTGAGCTGCATTCTTCAACCATCGCAATACTCAACCTTCTAAGTTGTGATTTTGCAGAAAATGCTGCCCAGAATCCGATTTTGCTGCTCTATCTACTTAATCCTTCCCACAGTGTGCACCTCCTCATTCTGCATTGATCAATTCAGGGGCTGTTTAGCACAGGGCTAAATTGCTGGCTTTGAAAGCAGACCAAGACAGGCCAGCAGCACGGTTCGATTCCTGCAACAGCCTCCCCGAACAGGCGCTGGAATGTGGCGACTAGGGGCTTTTCACAGTAACTTCATTTGAAGCCGACTTGTGACAATAAGCGATTTTCACTCATTTCATTTCAAAGGTCCCAAAGTGCCCCGTCTTAGTATCAAGTTCTCATTTCCCTGACTGTTTGCGTTGCTGAAGAGCAGGATAATAATTAACTCTAATGATGGGGAGCTGGACATTGTTCATCGGGAGTAGCTTGAATTCTTATCAGATTTCCCAATCTTCGCTTTCTAAAGTCTGTGTTTTTCTAATTATTCCTGAACTTTGTCCTGACCACTCCTCCCAGTTTCTACATTCCGTTTCCGAAAGGTAGTTTTCCCGGAGGCTTGGGCAGCCTACGGAGAGCCGTCAGCACCCTCAGAATGATTGTAGGGCACAGTCTGTTGTTCTGCCATGCCTGGGTTTGCTCAGTGTTGAACCCTACTCCCCCACATCCTTTACCCAGCCAGGACTTTATTGAGTGATGCAGCTGCTTGAGGGACCGAATGGCCACTCCTGCCCCAATTCTCGATGTTCTTTTGTTCTCATTCTCAGACTGGGCATCACAAGTAAGGACGGCATTGACTTGCCCATCTATAGTTGCCCTTGAGAAGTGGATGGTGAATCTCGCTCTTAAATGTATTGAACTAAACAAGGCATTGTACATATTTACATTAAACTATCAGACGTCCAAAATATCCACATGGACTTAAACCACCAGCCCCCAACCTCCCGGATACCAACACCCCAACACACCCCTCCTTCCTAATTCCACCACCCCCCCCCCCAACCCACCCCCCCCCCAACCACACCACCCCCCCCCTCCCCAAACCCCACTGACCCCTCAATCCTCCTTGAAGAAATCAATTCCCAGTTTCCACTTCCGGGTGAACCCTTCCTCTGACCCCCACAAAGCTGCGCGACAGCACGGTGGTTAGCACAATTGCTTCACAGCTCCAGGGTCCCAGGTTCGATTCCCGGCTTGGGTCACTGTCTGTGCAGTCTGCACATTCTCCCCGTGTGTGCGTGGGTTTCCTCCGGGTGCTCCGGTTTCCTCTCACAGTCCAAAGCTGAGCAGGTTGGGTGGCTTGGCCGTGATAAATTGCCCTTTAGTCTCCAAAATTGCCCTTTGCATTGGTTGGGGTTACTGGGTTACGGGGATAGGGTGGAGGTGTGGACCTTAGGTAGGGTGCTCTTTCCAAGAGCCGGTGCAGACCCGATGGGCCGAATGGCCTCCTTCCGCACTGTAACTTCTATGATTCTCCAAATACCGGAATTCACCCACACCCCAGCCTGAGGCAGCTCCCAATCCCACCGACAAAACAAGATCTGTCTCTGGGCTATCGGGGAAGCAAAGGCCAATCTGTCGCCTGTCTCTCCACCTGGACTCCCGGATCTTCCGACAGACTGAATATCGCCAGCTCCGGGCCTGGAGCCACCCCCCACACCCCGAATCTCGGACATCACGCCTGACATTCCCCTGCCAGAACCCCCCTCAACTTCGGTCACGCCCAGATCTTGTGGACGTGATTCGCAACCCCCCCCGCCACCCCCCCCCCCCCCCCCGGACACCGCCCACATCTATCCCCCACCCCCGCAAAGAACTGATCTGCCTTTGCAACCGTCATGAGTGCCCGATGCATCACTTTAAACTGGGTGAGGCTTCACCTCGCACTCGATGAGGAGGCGTCACCCTCTGCAGGGCCACCTTCCACGTCCCGTCCCTCACCTCCCCCTCCCAACCCCTCCCATTTACAGCGCTGGCAATAAATCCTATTTATCATCAAACGCTTTCTTGAAGAGTTGCTTTACTATTCAGTACCCAGTGCATTAACCCTGGTTATCACTCCTGCCATTATGTTAACCCGCAGAGTAAACTTAGAGGAATCATTATTTGAAGTTAGAATTTTTTTTTCAAGTCCTTCATTCCGTATACTCTGTATCTTGTTATGTGTAAAGAACGATTTTTCAAAAGTTGTTTGCCGGCATCGCTGAAGTAAAGCGGCGTTGTGAGGCAAAATGATTGAACTTGTTGCATCGCGAGTGTTTCTTTTCCTTTCGCACGACAATTTGTTCTACCGTGGGCGTGGCCACAGCGTGTGCGCGTCATCGCGCTGGTGACACCACGCGCAAACGTCTCAAGCGCATGCGCAGATCGGTCAACATCCGGATCGCGCTTTCTCAAGCGCGCCTGCACAAAATGGCCGCCTTCTGCAGCGCTGTTTCATAGAATTTACAGTGCGGAAGGAGGCCACCCGGCCCATCGAGTCTGCACCAGCTCTTGGAAAGAGCACCCTACCCAAGGTCAACACCTCCACCCTATCCCCACAACCCAGCAACCCCACCCAACACTAAGGTCGATTTTGGACACTAAGGGCAATTTATCATGGCCAATCCACCTAACCTGCACATCTTTGGACTGTGGGAGGAAACCGGAGCACCCGGAGGAAACCCACGCAGACACGGGGAGGACGTGCAGACTCCGCACAGACAGTGACCCAAGCCGGAAACGAACCTGTGACCCTGGAGCTCTGAAGCAATTGTGCTATCCACAATGCTACCGTGCTGCCTGTTTCTCTAGCTGTGCCACAGATTCAGTGACGTTTCCCGAGATCGTGGCTTTTCTTTAGCCCCGAACTCTGCGTATTCGTTACTGGCTTGCTCACTGGCCTTGCAAAGATTTACGGGTTCTTCTCACGGCAAAATCTGTCTTCTTAATAATCTTTCTCGCAATCGCTCATCATACCAAACACTATTTGATCCGGCAACATCAAATCCACAACGGGGGATAAATTACAGGACTGTGCTCTCAGACTTAAATCAGTAATAAGGCCTCGGGGCCTTCCCTGACTGCATTGCACCAACACCGTCCAGTCCCTCCCTCTGTCCAACCGGGACCCCCAATCCCTGCACCCTCTCCCCAGCCACCATCGGGAACAACAACCCATCCAGGAATCATCTCATTCTTTCCTTCCCGGGCGGAGGCTGCGACTCGTCCGGCCTTCTGCAGAAGGCCTCAAATATCCCATTCATCCTCTCGGACTCCGACACCAGCTTGCCCCTCTTGTCCCTCATCCGAGCAATCTCCCTCACCACTGCCTGCTTCCTCTGTTGGTGGGCCAGCATCCTACTCGCCTTCTCCCCGTACTTGTACACCGCCCTCTGGCCCACCGCAATTGCTGCCGCCTTCCCCTTGGACACCAACCTGAACTTCATCTGGAGCCTCTGTCTCTCCTTCAACAATCCTCATCTGGAGCCACCGAGTATCTCCCATCCAGCCTCAGAATCTCCTCTGCCAGCCCTGCCTCTCCTCATCTTTCCATCCACTCCCTGTGCACCCTGATTGAAATTTGCCCCTAACTATCCCCTCCCACAGCATGGAGGCCATAACCTCCCCCGTGTCATTCAGCTCCACGTATCCCCGGATGGGGGCGCTCACCCTCTCGCACCCCGTCCCATCCAGCCTCCACTGTGACCTGTTGGGCCTCCCTCTGGACCACCCGCAAGTCTCCCCACTGCGGCGCATGGATGGAAACCAGGGTCTGCGAATCCTCCGAGATGGTCACTCTGCCCCACCACCTCATCCTTCACAAGGAAATCAACCCGGTAATACACCCAGTGCACACCCGGCGGGAAATACGAAAACCCCCTCGTCCTCTGTCTCCCAAACCTCCACGGGTCCGCCCCACCATGCGATCCATAGACCCCCTCAACCCCTGAGCCACCGCTGACACCTTCGGTGACTTAGGACTCGAGCGGTCCATCCTCGACCCAGAACCGTGTTAAAATCACCCGCCATTATCAGACGGTGCGTGTCCAGGTCCAGGGTCCTCCCCAACACCCAGAAATCCACATCAGCCCAATTTGGGGCAGAAACATTAACCAGGACCATCGGCATTCTCTCCAGCTTCCCACAGGCCATCATATACCTACCCCCCGGATTGGTCACAGAGCTCCCCACCTTAAACGCCACCCTCTTTTTAACCAGCACCGCCACCCCCCTGGTCTTCATGTCCAATCCTGAGTGGAACACCTGGCCCACACATCCCTTCCTGCGCTTCGTCTGATCCCCCCAACTCCAGGCGAGTCTCCTGCAGAAGCACAACTTCCGCCTTCAAACTCCTCAAATGCCCAAAAACGCGCGACTGTTTAACTGGCCCATTCAGCCCTCGCATGTTCCAAGTGGCCAGCCTGGTCGGGGGGGGGGAAGGGGCATATCCATTTTTAAGTCAGCTCCCACTCCGGCCCACATCAGGCACTCTTCAAGGCCCACCCCAAGATGTCCGCCGCCATCTCGCTGCGCCACACCCACCACACCCGTGTCAGCAACCCTCCCCCACAGCCCAACACTGAACCCACCCCGCCACTTCACTCTCGTTAACTAGCCCACCCAGCCCCTGCCCAGGGCCTCTGACTGCTTCTCAACCTCCTAATCTATCCCTCCCGCCCCCACCCCCACCCCCAGCCGTCCCAACAACCGAAAAACATAAGGCACACTCACCAACACTGCTCCACGGTCGTGCCTGCCCCAATCCACCCACCCAGTCTGCCCCACATTTTACACAGAACTCCACTCCAAAGTTCAATGTTCTCACACTCCTCCCAGGCCATGGTCTCTCATCACGTGCATCACCTCCTCTGGCGAGCCACAATTAAATTCTTCCTTTTGATGTGTCACCCACAAGCGGGCAAATCTCCAACTACATCCCCTTCTTGCAGAGGGTGGCCCTGATCCGATTCTACCCGGACCTCTGCTTGGCCAGGTCCTGCTGAATCCACAGCTCACTCCCCTCCCAGATGCACCTCCTGGTCTGCCTCACCCACCCAGGATCTTCTCCTTAACCAGGAACCGACGCAGCCTCACCACCACTGCCCAAGGCATCCCCCTCACCTGCAGCCTCCTCCTCAGCGCCCAGTGCCCTGGATCCACCTCGAGGGGCCGGCCAAAGGCCCCACCTCCCTCACCTGCTTCTCCAGCCTGCTCGCCAGGTGCTTGGCAGCCTCCGCAACTTCAGCGCCTTCAGGCATCCCCACGGTCAGAAGGTTCTGCCTCCTGGAGAGGTTCTCGAGGTCCTCCAGCTTCTCCCTCAGCCTTTTCTGGCTGCTCATCACCATCCCCATCTCCGCCTCCAGCGAGGTCAGCCGGTCCTCGTGCTCCCCCACTGACTCCTCCACCTTCTGGATCACCAGGCCCTGGGCCACCTGCCTCTGCTCCACCCCCTCGATCGCCGCCCTAAGCGGCTCCGCCAACTTGGCCAAATCCTCTGCGAACGCCTCCCTCTGGATTGGATTGGATTTGTTTATTGTCACGTGTACCGAGGTACAGTGAAAAGTATTTTTCTGCGAGCAGCTCAACAGATCATTAAGTACATGGGAAGAAAAGGGAATAAAAGAAAATACATAATAGGGCAACACCACATATACAATGTAACTACATAACACCGGCATCGGATGAAGCACACAGGGTGTAGTGTTAATGAGGTCAGTCCATAAGAGGGTCATTTAGGAGTCTGGTGACAGTGGAGAAGAAGCTGTTTTTGAGTCTGTTCGTGCGTGTTCTCAGACTTCTGTATCTCCTGAAGAAGTTGGAAGAGTGAGTAAGTGCTGCTGAAAGTTGCCATTGAGGAACTCCACCCAGCTGCTCTGTCGACCACGGGACGGGCAGCGCTGCCCCCTTGCCCTCCGCCATCTTCTCCTGTGTCGCAGCACGAATACTTTCTGGCTCCAGTCGCTCCACCTTCCTCGTGGCACTCCTCGTCCGATGAGCCACACGCCAGTCCCACCAAAGGAGCACTACAATCCCCAGGCAATCATACATCTGTTGTCCTCAAACACCGCACAAGTCGGGCGGGGAAGGAAAGGCCGAAAAAATTCACCTCGAGCAGGAGGCCCCCTAATGTGCGACCACCCACTCCTCAGCCGGCACCAGAAGACGCGAGCTGACACAGATATGGTCAGAGAATTGGTTCCATCAGTGTTGTAACTATTCGATGGGCCTTGTTTCCTCTGATTGTTCTGACTGTAACCACATCCCAGTCGCAAGAACCCTTGAATCAAAGAATATCTCATTGGCTGACCAGTTATCACAAAGCCGTCTCCTGGCATCAAAAGACGCGTGAACGACTTTGGGGCAGGTTGCTGCAGCGATTACATTCAATGCTGACCATGTCCAGAAATGACACTGCGGCGAATAACAGGACCAAGGTGCTGAAGACATGTTGTTCAGGTCTGTGGGTGAGGGCCCTGCTGAAGGTCTACAGTCCTCTGGGGAACCGCAATCAGGGTGGCAAAGGGGACAAAGAAACGGGAGAGTGGAGCAGGCAAATTCCGAGAGGAATTAGAAAAACCCAGACTGGCCTGTCTTTATAAAGTGAAGAAAGTGAATAATTTTCTTCCTTTTCAGGCAGCCTCTCAGAGTCGAGGGTGACCGTTGTGATGAATGGAGGCATTTCAGATATATGTATTTGGTGCAGTAAAGGTTAAAAGCCTGGTTTCAAGTGTGTGTATATCACTGCTGCAAAAATCCTGCTTTGAAAGGGAGCCAGACTTTGTGGCTATAAAAGTGGTCAGTAAAGCATCATAAAAGTAACAATTCTTTCCAGCCCTGCATATTGTTTACCTGAAAGTTGGGCGACTGGAATTTTGTTTCTATCAAGAAGTATCCCTGGGGAATAGGCTATTGGAGACAGTGGGCGGGATTCTCTCAGTCCACACCGCTTCGGAGAACTACTGCGCCGGTCGGGGGGCGCTCTACGCAGTCTGTCCGGGGTGGCCTGGTGTGGGGGGGGGGGGGGGTGAGGGGGTGCCGACCCTGGGGGATGGGGGGCCTACACCGTGGCCTGGCCCGCGATCGGGGCCTACCGATCGGCAGGCCGGCCTCTCCTGGTGGGGGCCTCTTTTCCTCCGCGCCGGCCCCTGGAGCCCTATGCCATGTCAGGGCCGGCGTAGGGAAGGAGGCCACCACGCATGCGCGAGTTTGCGCCGGTCGCAGCGCGCATGCGCAGACCAGCGGCGCACGTTTGACGCCGATATCGGCAGCTGAAGTGGCGTGAGTTTCTCCAGTATCCTGCTGGCCTCCTGTAGGGCAGAGGATCGCTACACTTAGTGGTCCAATGATGCCGTGATCACTGCACTTAGTGGTCCAATGACTCCGTCGTTAAACTCTCCAGTTTTTACGATGGCGTCAACACTCTGCCGTCAGATGGGAAGATTCCGCCCATTGTATTTTAGCTTCTGTCAGGTGATGTAGTTAATAGGAGGAGCTGGGGACTGAAGCAGTCAGGTGTTGTATTTCAGTTCAGTTAAAGATTGGGATCAAAACAGTTAAAAATTTGCCTGTGAGCAGGGCAGGAGCATTTTACCAAAGGCTGACAGGTTAAACAGTAGCCTGACACAGATAAGAATCTGCAGTTTGTTTCCTGACCGATTTCTCCCTCTCTCAAATCAGTCATTTAAAAAGAACTCTATTCAAGTGTGCAACAAGTAACCCTGTGTTTGCAAAATGTATTTAAAAGTGGATTTTGACCTGAGATGGGTGTTGTTTGAGTGGAGATAAAGGTAGCAAATTGGAGTTTGTGTTTCATTTTATTGTTGAGCATTGTTTAGCTGGTAATTGTCAGCTATTTTCTTTATGATGTTAAAGTTAATAATCCTGTGTTAGTGATAAAGTTTGTTTCAATCCACCAAATGCCTGTTTCTTTGTTAAATCGCACCTCACAGTCTGACAGAATTAAAATCAAATATTGGGGTTTCTGTCCAGTATTCTAGCAACCGTTGGGGTTTGGTCTGGGATTGTAATACTGTGGATGCTAATAAGAGTTCCAGTGTTCTCACAGTAAGCAGGATTCACCATTCCTGCCACTTGAGTTAATTGTTGCGGTTAGGGGAGAGGGGAAACTGAACTCTTTTATTTCTTTCTCGTCTATCCATCAGCAGGAGGTGTTTGAATTTGCACTCTCTTTCTGATCAAATGAGGAGCCAAGTTTATTAAAACTCAGACTGGGGGGATGGGTGCAACATCAGACTTCGACACACTCACACATTCACGCACACACACATTCACGCACACACATGTTCACACACGCACATACACTCACGCACCCAAACATTCACGCACACACACATTCACACATACACACTCACATACATATACACTCACACACATTGTTATGGGCCAGGGTTTAGAGAACCCCAAAGGGTATCATGGAGTTCACCTGACCCACAACCTTTAATAGATTGTGGTCTGGGGAGCACACGGCCCACTCTACAGGTGTGGCACAGCAGAAATGGAAAAGTATTTTTTAAAGCAAAACAATGTTTATTCTATGAACTCAAGCTAACCTTTTTAAAACAAACAGTGAACATCTTGTAAACCATTAATTCAAAGATAACCCCCAAAGAATACAACACTAAGTAATCTGTATGCTGTCCTTTCACACCCAAAAGACTTAACAAACCTTTAAACAGAAGCATATCAGAGTTTACATTCAATACTGAAAACATTTATAATTCTGAATTCACCAAATGATTAAGAGATAGTCCTTCATGGCAGAGAGAACAGCAGTACAGCTGCTTTGTCTGACTTCAGCTGGAATACACTGAAAAACGAAACCAAAAAGACAGACACACCCAAGCTTTTCTCAAAGTGAAACTAAAAAGCAGAACAAGGGCTCAGCTCCACCCACTCTCTGACATCACTGCAGTAACATGAGCAGCCAAACATTTCTTAAAGCGACATTCTCATGACACTCATACACACACACATTCACATACACTCGCACACATACACACTCACATTCACACATACACAGACACACATTCACGCATACATTAGTACAGGGACCCGAGGCTAGTACGCAGTCAATTCTAGCGTCAGAGTCCCAAC
The DNA here is from genome assembly GCF_047496885.1 of Scyliorhinus torazame. Taxonomy (NCBI): domain Eukaryota; kingdom Metazoa; phylum Chordata; class Chondrichthyes; order Carcharhiniformes; family Scyliorhinidae; genus Scyliorhinus; species Scyliorhinus torazame. Next base: position 20,058,977 of record NC_092725.1, on the reverse strand, counting down.
ATAAGTGAATTAACCAATAATTTGTATATTTTCCTGATACCTTGACTGCTCCAGTGAGTTACAGGCCCCAGATTTGTAAGTAAAACGTTTAAAAACTGTTGATTTGCAACAAAAGAGGTAAACATGTACGTGTAATAGAAGAACAATGGTCTAATAATCTAATTATTCCCCTATTCCTGTCCCAACCTCCACCCAGGCACACACAAGACAGACACAAGGTGGGGATAGGGAAGGATCAAAATAACAGGGATTAAGCTGGGAATGAGAGATGAGTAACTTCGCTGCTGAAGTTGTGGTCTTTGTAGGTGGTGATGCTCGCAGAATGCGAAGGGTTTAAACCACCTGATGGTTTGGAATTTCATTTAGTATCTGCCTTCATTTAGACCACACAGGCAGCAGGGAATCCTCCGGAGAGACCCCTTCACTTGTACAGGCCTTCACCAGATTGATTCTCAGTCGCACTGGGATAATATTAGAATTCTCTGCCGGAGTTTACACCAGGTTCTCTGCCCACTCTGCCTTTCAACTGTTTGCCTGGTCTTTGTGCAGCATTTCTGGCTATGGTATGAAGAGAGAGCGAAGGGCCTAGTCTTCAGGAGCTTTTAGGTATCTCAGGACAGAGATCCCTGACCGGGCCTTTCCCAGCCTTTCACACAGAGAATGAGACTTTCACAGGCCTGCCTGGAAGCATTTAAACTGCCAGGCAGAGAGCTGATAGAGAGAGTGTTTTAAACCTGCTTCTTCCTGCTCTCAAGGTCGAAGCAGAACTGCTCTCTCCAAGGTTTAACGGAACTGAACCTTAAAGTCTGCAAAATGGAGCTCGCCTGTGCGTTTCCAGATCCTTCTGAGAAGTGGATAAATCCCAGAATTCCCGGATTTGGCCACTGTTATGGGCCAGGATTTAGAGAACCACAAAGTGTATCATGGAGTTCACCTGCCCCACAACTTTTAATAGATTGTGGTCTGGGGAGCACACGGCCCACTCTACAAGTGGGTAGAAATCAAAAAGTATTTTTCAAAGCAAAACAATGTTTATTCTATGAACTCAAGTTAACCTTTTTAAAACATACAGTGAACATCTTAGCAACCATTAATTCAAATCCAACCCCCAAAGAATACAACACTAAGTAATTTTTAATAACTTCCCAAACAACATCCAGAAGACAGAAGAAACACCTTTTAACAGAAGCACGTCAGGTTTACATTCACTACTGAGAACATTTATAATTCTGAATTCACCAAATGATCAAGAGATAGTCTTTTCATGGCAGAGAGATCAACAGCACTCCTGCTTTGTCTGGCTTCAGCTCCAACACTGAAATGAAACCAAAGAAAACACAGACACACCCAAGCTTTTCTCAAAATGAAAATAAAAAACAGAGCCAGAGCTCAGCTCCACCCACACTCTGACATCACTGCAGTAACATGAGCAGCCAAACATTTCGTAAAACGACATTCTCATGACACCACACACCAGTTGATCATGGGAGGAGAGTTTAACTGTGTCCTGGAGCTCAGGGTGGATAGGTCGAGCCCCAAGTCGATGGGTATGGCACTAATGGCGATCGAGCTGCGGGGGTTTATGGAGAGGATGGGTATGGTGGATCCATGGCGTTTTCAGAACCCAGGGGGAAAGGAGTATTCCTTCTTTTCACATGTCTATAAGGTGTATTCGAGGATTGATTAGTTAGCAGTGAGGCGGGAGGTTTTGGTTGGGGTGGAGGGGGCAGAGTATGCGGGGATAGTTATCTCGGACCATGCACCCCACTGGCTGGATATTTGGGTTAGAATGGGACGAGAGCAGGGGTTGGGGTGGAGGTTCAATTCGGGGTTGTTGGCGGATGGAGGTTTTTCTGAAAAGACGCGGTTTGCGATTAGGGATTGTGTGGAGTTGAATCAGAATGGGGAGGTGTCAGAGGGCATTTTTTAGCAAGCGCTGAAGGCAGTGGTCCAGGGAGAAATGATTTTGTTTCAGGCTCGTGCGCAGAAGGGAAGGAGGGAGGAATATGACCGTCTAGTGAGCGAGATAGTGGAGGTGGACAGGGAGCATTCGAGGGTGCTCACCGCGGAGGGAATGGCGAGGAGGGATTTTGCTGCATCCAGGGAAATATGGAAGATCCGGACTGGGGCTGGGGATGTGGTGTCAGAGCCAGGGAAGATAAATGAGGCATTTTAGGAGTATTACCAGGGACTGTATGAGGCGGACCCGGGGGGGAGAGGAGGGGGACATGGGGCGGTTTCTGGACGAGCTGGAATTTCCCCAGGTGGAGGAAGCATAGAGGCAGGCGTTGGAGGAGCCCCTGGGGCTGAGGGAGGTGCTGGATAGTATCAGGGGTACGAAGTCGGGGAAGGCCCCTGGGCCGGATGGGTACCCGGCAGAATTTTATAAGGAATTTGTGACGGACCTGGCGTACCCGTTGGGGGTGTTTAGTGAAGCGCTGGAGAAGGGGGAGTTGCCAGAGATGATTACGCAAGCAGTAATCACACTAATCCCCCAAAAAGGGAAGGTTCCGATGGAATGTGGGTCGTATAGATCCATATCACTATTGAACATGGATGTGTTGTTGGCGGGGAGGATGGAGGATTGTGTCCCGGGGGTGGTTGCAGAAGATCAAACAGGCTTCGTGAAGGGCAAGCAGCTCGCAGGTAATATACGATGGCTGTTGAATGTGGTGATGAATCCTTCGAGAGCTCTGGCACCGGAGGTGGTGGTGTCCATGGTCACGGAGAAAGCATTTGATCGGGTGGAGTGGCGGTACTTGTTTGAGATTTTGGGACGGTCTGGGTTTGTGGCATGGGTGGGGTTGCTGTATGTGGCGCCAAGGGCGAGGGTGAGGACGAATGACATGAGCTCACGAAGCTTTGACTTACACAGGGGTACGAGGCAGGGGTGCCCGCTGTCGCCGCTGCTGTTTGCACTGGCCATAGAGCCATTGGCGATGGCTCTCAGGGGGTCGTCAGAGTGGCAGGGGATAATGAGGGGACAGAGGGAGCACAGGGTGTTGCTCTATGCCGATGACCTCTTGCTGTATGTTTCAGATCCATTGGAGAGTATGGGAAGGATTATGGGTCTGCTGGGGAGGTTTGGAAGGTTCTCGGGATACAAGCTGAATGTAGGGAAAAGCGAGGTATTCCCGGTGAATGAGCTGGCACAGCGGGCTAATTTAGGGGGAATGCCATTTACAGTAGCGAGGGATAGGTTTAGGTATTTGGGGATTCGGGTAGCGAGAGAATGGACGGGGCTCCATAAGTGGAACTTAACAAAGCTGGTGGAGGAGGCCACGGAGGATCTTAAGAGGTGGGATACACTGCACTTAACGTTGGCGGGGAGGGTCCAAGTGGTGAAAATGAATATTCTGCCGAGGTTCTTGTTTATCTTTCAGGCTCTCCCGGTCTTTATACCAAAGGCCTTTTTTCGGAAAGTGGACACGATCATCTCTGACTTTGTATGGACGGGGTAGGTGCCGAGGGTGGGGAGGACCTGCAACAGAGGCAGAGGCAGCAGGGGGGGTTGGCATTGTCAAACTTGCTTCATGATTATTGGGCGGAGAATGTGGACAAGGTGCGGCGGTGGTGGGAAGGAGAAGGGGTAGAGTGGGTTAGGATGGAGGAGGAATCTTGTAAGGGGTCTAGTTTGAGGGCTATGGTGACGGCAGCATTGCCAATGGCTCCGAGTAGGTATTCAGGGGGCCCAGTGGTGCGGTCCACGGTGAAGATATGGAATCAGCTGAGGAGGCATTTCAGGGTGGAAGGGATGTCGGTGCTAACTCCGCTGTGCGAGAATCATGGGTTTGAGTCGGGGGGATGGATAGTGTATGCAGGAGGTAAGTGGGGCTGGCCAAGGTGAGGGATCTGTATTTGGAGGAAGGGTTCGCCAGTCTGGAGGAGCTAAGGGAGAGGGTAGAGCTGCCGAGGGGGAGTGAGTTCAGTTATTTACAGATTAGGGACTTTGCGTGAAAGGTCTGGAGGGGGTTCCCTCAGTTGTCGGGATACACCCTGCTGGAGCGACCGCTGCTTCCGGATGTGGAAGGGGAGGGAAGAATTGGGGATATATACAAGTGTCTGGGGGAGCAGGGAGGCGAGCGGGTGGTGAAGATTAAGGAGAAAGGGGAAGTGGAGTTGAGAATGGAGATCAATTGGGGAGTATGGAGTGAGGCACTGCGAAGGGTAAACGGGACCTCCTCCTGCGCAAGGATGAGCCTGACACAGTTTAAGATGGTGCACAGGGTGCATATGACTCGGGCGAGAATGAGTGGGTTCTTTCAGGGGGTAGCAGATGTCATGTGAGAGTACCTTTAAGAAATGGGGGTTTATAAAACATCTGTAATGGATGTACCTTTAAGAAATAGATGTTTATCAGTGATGTCAGAGTGTGGGTGGAGCTGGGCTGTCCGTCTGCTTTTACTTTCACTTTGGGCTGTCTGCTACAGGGTGTGTGTTAGTTTTGTTTTAGATTTGGAGAAGCGGCAGTCACAGCAAGATGTGTATGAATCTCTGCAAGCTAAAGAATGTTCATTTGGGGATTTCAAAGTGGTCACTGTTCTCAGTAGAGAAATTAAACCTGATGTCTTTCTGTAAAAAGTTTTTTTTTGTCTTATGGATGTTGCAAGGAAAGATTAAGAGTTACTTATAGATTACTGTATTCTTTGGGGGATTTATTGGTGTTGATAGTTGTTAAGATGTTTACTGTGGGTTTATAAAGTGTTAACTGGTTTCATAAATATACATTGTTTTAATTTAAAACTACTGGAGATTTCTGTTGCACCACACCTACATGATAGGCCCGTGTGCTCCCCATAACCACAATCTATTAAACGTTGTGGGTCGGGTGAACTCCATGATACACTTTAGGGTTCTCTAAACCCTGGACCATAACACAGATGAGTGTGAGAGGAGTGGGCGGGGGCCAGCGAATCACACGCACATGTTTTGGAGTTGCTTAAAATTGGGAAGATTCTGGGCGGGAGTGTTCGTGGTCTTAGCCAGGATAGTGGAGGAGAAGGTGAACCTGGCGCTTTGGTGGCGATATTTGGGGTATCAGAGAAGCCGGAGCTCATGGAGAGGAGGAAGGCCAAAGTCGTGGACTTCGCCTCTCTGATTGCACGGCGGCGAAAAAGGGGAGAAAATTTGTACAGACTCTATAGTTGATTGGTGGGAAGTATGTTTCCCGGGGTCTTTATGTGTTGTAACCTGTTTTGATTCATGATTGTAATAAAATACATTTAAAAAATGATACAAAGTAAAGCTCCATATACACTGTACCCATCAAACACTCCCAGGACAGGTACAGCACGGGGATAGACACAGAGTAAAGCTCCCTCTGCACTGTCCCCATCAAACACTCCCAGGACAGGGACAGCACGGGGTTAGATACAGAGTAAATCTCCCTCTACACTGTCCCCATCAAACACTCCCAGGACAGGTACAGCACTGAGTTAGATACAGAGTAAATCTCCCTCTACACTGTCCCCATCAAACACTCCCAGGACAGGTACAGCACGGGGTTAGATACAGAGTAAATCTCCCTCTACACTGTCCCCATCAAACACTCCCAGGACAGGTACAGCACGGGGTTAGATACAAAGTAAAGCTCCCTCTACACTGTCCCCATCAAACACGCCCAGGACAGGTACAGCACGGGGTTAGATACAGAGTAAAGCTCCCTCTGCACTGTCCCCATCAAACATTCCCAGGACAGGTACAGCACGGGGTTAGATACAGAGTAAAGCTCCCTCTACACTGTCCCCGTCAAACACTCCCAGGACAGGTACAGCACGGGGTTAGAAACAGAGTAAAGCTCCCTCTACACTGTCCCCATAAAACACTCCCAGGACAGGTACAGCACAGGGTGAGGTACAGAGTAAAGCTCCCTCTACACTGTCCCCATCAAACACACCCAGGACATGTACAGCACGGGATTAGATACAGAGTAAAGCTCCCTCTACACTGTCCCCATCAAGCACTCCCAGGACAGGTGGCTTCACAGCGCCAGGGTCCCAGGTTTGATTCCCTGCTGGGCGAGTGTCTGTGCAGTGTCTGCACATCCTCCCCGTGTGTGCGTGGGTTTCCTCCGGGTGCTCCAGTTTCCTCCCACAGTCCAAAGACGTGCAGGATAAGTGGATTGGCATAAAGGGATAAATTGCCCTCAGTGACCAAAAAAGGTTAGACGGGGTTAATGGGTTTCGGGGATTGGGTGGAACTGAGGGCTTAAGTGGGTCGGTGCAGACCTGATGGGCCGAATGGCCTCCTTCTGCTCTGCATGTTCTATGTTTCTATGTTAGGTACAGCACGGAGTTAGATACAGAGTAAAGCTCCCTCTACACTGTGCCCATGAAACTCTCCCAGGATAGGTACAGCACGGGGTTAGATACAGAGTAAAGCTCCCTCTACACTGTCCCCATCAAACGCTCCCAGGACAGGTACAGCATGGGGTTAGATACAGAGTAATGCTCCCTCTACACTATCCCCATCAAACACTCCCAGGACAGGTACAGCACGGGGTTAGATACAGAGTAAAGCTCCCTCTGCACTGTCCCCATCAAACACTCCCAGGACAGGTACAGCACGGAGTTAGATACAGAGTAAAGCTCCCTCTACACTGTCCCCATCAAACGCTCCCAGGACAGGTACAGCATGGGGTTAGATACAGAGTAATGCTCCCTCTACACTGTCCCCATCAAACACTCCCAGGACAGGTACAGCACGGGGTTAGATACAGAGTAAAGCTCCCTCTACACTGTCCCCATCAAACACTCCCAGGACAGGTGCAGCACGGGGTTAGATACAGAGTAAAGCTCCCTCTGCACTGTCTCCATCAAACACTCCCAGGACAGGTACAGCACGGGGTTAGAGACAGAGTAAAGCTCCCTCTGCACTGTCCCCATCAAACACTCCCAGGACACGTACAGCACGGGGTTCGATACAGAGTAAAGTTCCCTCTACACTGTCCCCATCAAACACTCCCAGGACAGGTACAGCACGGGGTTAGATACAGAGTGAAGCTCCCTCTACACTGTCCCCATCAAAAACTCCCAGGACAGGAACAGCACGGGGTTAGATAAAGTGACGCCGGAATCGCAAGGCACGATCGAGCGGAGAATCGCCTCGACGGAATGCCATGCTCCGGTGCCTCGAAAGCAGCGTGAACGTGTTCTACACCGCACATAAACGCCATTGGCGTATCATAATCTGGGTATTCTCTGGGGCGCCCGCGATGCTCCGCCTCCGCCAGGAGGAATTACCGACGGCGAGGTTCACTTGTGGTTTTAAAAATCGGGAAACAGGCGCCGTGGCTGAGGGAGAGAGGCGAGGTGGGTCATGTTAGCAGAGGTGCGGCCATTGCACGCACGGCCCAGCCACTGGCATGGTTGGTTCGGGGCCGGATGGAGTAGCAGGCTTGGCCAGGGAATGGGCCGTGGGGTTGGGGTGTCTTCCGTGGTACTGGGGTGCCCAGTCACGGACTGCCATTGTCGCGGCCTGCTGCACAACCCATTGAACACCCACTTTGCCCAGCCAAGGGGGAAGGCCACAGTTGCTGTCATAATATACACCAGTATATCATGGTGCAGACACACACTGATGGACACACAGTGGGACCAATCAACACACACAACACCGCAGCCAATCACCAGTGAGAGCACACGCACTATAAAGACAGGGGGCACCAGAGTTCCCGCTCATTCGAGTTGCAGCTAGCTTGGAGGACAGAGCTCACAGCCTGCAACACAGATATTCACCATGTGCTGAGTGCATCAACTGGTTAGGACAAGGCAGAGGTCTTTAGTTAAAGCTAGTATCGTATTAACCCACAGTCTAAGTATGTTTAAACAGTTAATGATTCAATAAAGTAGTTGCACTATTTCAAGTGTTGGTGACCTGTATGTGATCCAGAACACCCAACACATCATGATACCAGGCGTGGTGGGATACTAGCATTTCTTAAACCTACCTGTGACAATATTGAATTATTTACCCGTCAGTCTGGCCTCAATAAAACTCGAGATGGATTTGTAGGCATAGTATTATTTATTTTAACTCACTTGCAAGGCTGACTCGCTTCATAATGAGCCTCAGAACACACAAGCTGTCTTCTGAAACCCTAGGAACCGAGTGCTATCGGAGACAAAGGAATCTCTACAAATACATTCAAATGGCATCATGTTTCACATACAATATTCCCATAGGCCATCCTATACACCTCCTGACCTGGCCATATATCCTGAATGGTTCACTTCGCATTCCTTAACCCTCTTGTTACCCAGCATCCTTTTCCCATCCTCTACCAGACACCCCTCCCCCCCCTCCTTGCCATGCTTTCTGAAATCCTTTGTCTCTGAACTCGCTACCATTGGACTGATCACATCCACATTACTGTAACTAATATTTGAACTAACTATTTTATATCACATTCGTTTGTTCAATTCCTCACCTGCAAGTTATCTGCCTTCCGCCCGCATTCCGTCATCCTGCAACATGGACAACATCAGCCCGCCGCCACCGCTCCGCATTGCCGGCAACCTCGGGGCCAACTGGAAGATATTCAAACAGCGCTTCCAGCTCTTCCTCAAAGCCACGGACAGGGAGTGCGTCTCGGACACCAGAGAGATTGCTCTTCTCCTCTCCATGGCCGGGGACCATGCCATCCACATTTTCAACTCTCTCACCTTCGCAGATGATGAACACAAGACGAAGTTGAAGACGGTCCTCCTCAAGTTTGACACTCACTGCAGCGTAGAGGTGAATGAAAGTTTTGAACGCTACGTGTTCCAGCAGCGTTTGCAGGGTAAGGCTGAACCTTTCCAATCCTTTCTCATGCACCTCCGCATCCTTGCGCAATCTTGCAGCTACGGGCCCACCTCCGACTCCATGATGCGCGACCAGATCGTTTTCGGTGTTCAGTCGGATCCCCTACGTCAGCAGCTCCTCAAAGTAAAGCAACTCACCCTAGCGACTGCTATCGAGACCTGTGTCTTACATGAAAATGCCACGAGTTGGTATTCTCATGTACAAGCGGCTGAAACGGCGCGGCAAGGTCCCCACGAGGCGAAACGGGTCCAAGTGATTGAGCACCTCCAGGGCCTCAGCCTGGATGAGGGTGGCCATTTTGTGCGCTTTTCGTAGACTCCCGCGCTTGTACGCACCAAACGGGACGGCGACGTTGAGGAACATAATGTGCAGGCGCGCACCAAGCACGACCACACCGCGCATGCGCGGTGGTGCAGTGAACGTGCTGACGTCACGACGTGCGGCAACTGTGGCTCCGCCCATTTAAAACGGCAATGCCCCGCAAAATCTCGACAATGTCTACGATGTGGCAGACTTGGCCATTATGCTGCCTTCTGTCGAGCAGCTCAGCCTGCCAACTCATAATCGCTTCAGCCAGCCTCGCAGGAATGTCCGGGCAATTCAACCCACGGTCACCTAGTCCGATGCGGACCTCCCGCACAGCAGTGACACCGAGGACCCGAAGGCACCTTTTCGAGTTGGTGTCGTAACGAAAAACAGGGTGTCCCCGCAGCAAAGACACCAGCCGCTGTCGGTACACAGCATCGATCCAGACGATGAGTGGTGTGCCACCCTGACGGTCAACCAGTCCCAAATATGATTCCGCCTGGACACTGCTGCCTCCGCCAATCTCATGGCGTGGTCTGCTTTCCAAAGCCTTTGTGTCAAACAAGCCATCCTTCCATCGGCCTGCCAGCTATTGGACTACAGTGGCAACATCATTCCTGCTACCGGCTCGTGCCAACTTGAAGTGACGCACAAGTCACGGAAAGCCATCCTTCCTTTCGAGATTCCTCTCGAAGGACTCCCTGCTTGGCGCACAGGCGTGCAAGGTGTTGAACCTCGTTCAAAGAGTTCACTCTCTCTCTCCTGATGACATGCCTGCCTTCCAGGACGCTGACTTCAGGGCGCAACTCGACGCCATCATCGACCAGCACCGCGATGTCTTCGAAGGCATGGGCATGCTCCCATATACTTACAAGATCCTACTCAAACAGAACGCCACGCCTGTGGTGCACGCACCTCGCAGAGTCCCAGCACCCCTCAAGGACCGCCTCAAGCAGCAGCTGCAGGACCTCCAAGACCAAGGAGTGATCTCAAGAGTTACGGAACCAACTGACTGGGTCAGTTCCATGGTATGTGTAAAAAAGCCTTCCGGCGAGCTGAGAATTTGCATTGATCCCAAGGATCTGAATCGCAATATCATGAGGGAGCATTATCCAATTCCCAAGCACGAAGAGGTCACATGCGAGATGGCTCGCGCCAAGCTCTTTACCGAACTTGACGCCTCGAAAGGGTTCTGGCAAATCCAGCTCAACAAATCCAGCAGGAAACTGTGTACCTTTAACATCCACTTTGGCAGATATTGTTACAACAGGATGCCGTTTGGGATCATATTGGCTTCAGAAGTGTTCCACAGGATCATGGAACAAATGATGGAAGGCATTGAAGGTGTTCGCATCTATGTCGACGACATAATCATTTCAGTCGCCTCCAGCGCGTATTCAAATGCATACGGGAGCAGGGCCTACACCTCAACAGAGCCAAATGCTCCTTTGGTCAGACGGAACTCAAGTTCCTAGGGGACCACATCTCCCAGTTGGGTGTGCGGCTGAATGCGGACAAGGTAGCTGCTATCACAGCCATGAAAACGCCAGAGGACAAGAAGGCGGTCCTCCGATTTCTGGGCATGGTCAACTTCCTAGGAAAGTTCATCCCTAACCTCGCCTCTCATACCACGGCTCTCAGGAACCTGGTCAGGAAGACGACAGACTTCCAATGGCTTCCTGCCCACGAGCGCGAATGGAGAGAACTCAAAACCAAACTCACCACGACCCCGGTCGTAGCCTTTTTTGATCCAGCGAAAGAGACAAAAATTTCGACCGATGCCAACCAATCTGGCATTGGGGCAGTGCTCCTCCAACGTGATGAGGCCTCATCATGGGCCCCCGTTGCATATGCGTCACGCGCCATGACCCCCACGGAACAGCACTACGCGCAGATAGAAAAGGAGTGCCTGGGCCTGTTGACCGGTGTCGTCAAGTTTCATGATTATGTGTACGGCCTTCCCCAATTCACCGTCGAGACCGACCATCGCCCGCTGCTCAATATAATACAGAAAGAAAAACATGACGCCTCGCCTCCAGTGTATTCTGCTCAAGCTCCGGCGATACGACTTCCAGCTGGTATACACCCCAGGCAAAGACCTAACCATTGCTGACGCTCTCTCCAGGGCAGTCAACACTCCATGCGACCCAGCGGGATTCGTCTGCCAGGTTGACGCCCATGTGGCCTTCGTGGCCTCCAATCTACCTGCCACGGATGAACGCCTCGTCCAAATTCGCCGCGAGACAGAGGCTGACCCTTTGCTACAGCGTGTCATGCGCCACCTAACGGACGGGTGGCTCAAGGGCCAATGCCCTCAGTTCTACAGCGGTAGTCGATGGTGTTCTCCTGAAACTGGACCGCAGTGTCATCCCACACAGCATGCGCCAGCTCGTCTTGGAATTGCTACACGAGGGCCACCTTGGCGTGGAAAAGTGCCCCCGACGGGCCCGAGAGGCAGTGTACTGGCCCGGCATCAATGACGACATCGCCAACACAGTGCTCAACTGCCCCACCTGTCAGCGGTTCCAGCCGGCCCAACCACATGAGACCCTGCAGCCCCATGAGTTGGTCACGTCCCCTTGGTCTAAGGTCGGCATTGACTTGTTCCACGCGCTGGGCAGGGACTATGTCCTGATTGTAGACTACTTTTCAAATTACCCGGAGGTGATACGGTTGCACGACATCACATCGTCTGCAGTCATCCGTGACTGGAAGGACACCTTTGCTCGACACGGCATCCCACTCACGGTGATATCGGACAATGGCCCCTGCTTTGCAAGCCAGGAATGGTCAAACTTTGCCAGGAGGTACAACTTTGCACATATGACATCCAGTCCCTTGTACCCCCAATCCAACGGCAAAGCGGAGAAGGGCGTCCACATAGTCAAACGGCTTCTCTGCAAGGCTGCCGATGCTGGGTCCGATTTTTACCTCACCTTGCTGGCCTATCGTTCGGCCCCACTGTCCACTGGCCTGTCGCCAGCTCAGCTGCTCATGGGTCGCACCCTGAGGACGACGGTGCTGTCCATCCATGTCCCAGACCTCGACCACGTTCCGGTCCTTCGCCGGACGCAGCTGTCTCGTGCACAGCACAAGGCGGCTCATGACTCCCGTGCAGCTGATCTCCCTGCTCTGGCTCCAGATGACAATGTCCGCATCCATCTTCCGGATGGTGGCTGGTCTGCAACTGCTGTGGTTCTTCGGCAGGTGTCTCCCCGCTTGTTCTTGGTTCATCTGCCGGATGGCTCCATTCTGCGCCGCGATCGACGTGCCCTTCGTCTCGTTCCACGCTCGCTACGTGATTCTCCACCATTGCCACGCCCTCCTGTTGACCCTGACCTGGACTATGCAGAGATCCCGGTCACTCTGCATCCTCCTCACTCTGACGCAGTCCAGCCCGCTCCTCAGCCGGCGGCTCCCGACCCACCTTTGAGGCGGTCAACCAAAATTTGTCGCCCACCTCACAGACTTAATTTGTGAACTTTGTGGACTTATGGACTCTCTGGTCTGTTCTGTTCTTCCGTTTAATCGTTTATGTGGTTTGTATATAGTGTTCATCTCGTTATTCTTGTGACACACTGTTTTTTCTGCACCAGGCACCTTCCCTTGTAAATAGCTTAGTTTTTATGTACATAGTCCTGTAAATATTTCACACACACGTAGTCAGGAACATTCACCATACACTATTTATTGTCACGCAGGTACATTTTTTCTTAAAGTGGGGGGATGTCATAATAAACACCAGTATATCATGGTGCAGACACACACTGATGGACACACAGTGGGACCAATCAACATACACAACACCGCAGCCAATCACCAGTGAGAGCACACGCACTATAAAGACAGGGAGCATCAGAGTTCCCGCTCATTCGAGTAGCAGCTAGCTAGGAGGACAGAGCTCACAGCCTGCCGCACAGACATTCACCATGTGCTGAGTGCATCGACTAGTTAGGACAAGGCAAAGGTCTTTAGTTAAAGCTAGTATTGTATTAACCCACAGTCTAAGTATGTTTAAACAGTTAATGTTTCAATAAAATAGTTTTGCACTATTTCAAGTGTTGGTGACCTGTATGTGATCCAGAACACCCAACACATCAGTTGCCTCTACCCTCTCCCATGTCCACACTCCATGCACCAAACACCTCCACCCTACTCCACACCTACAACCCTTTGCGTGATTCCATCACACGGTCCCATCAAACCCTTACGGTTGCGGAGGTGGGGATGGGGTGGTGTGGGGTGAGGGTGGAGAGGGTGGGGTCCTGGGGCGATGTGCAGTGACTCACCTGAGGGCTCCTGACACGGGCCCACCTCCAACAGCTGCTCATCCCCACCACCTCCTCCCACCTCCAGCACCCCTCTGCAGCTAGCCCAGCCCGTCCCTCACACCCTCCTGACAGTGCACCAAGGCAGGTTGGAACATTTGTGAACAGGTGCTTATTGTGAAGAGGTGAACATTCCGATAGGTTTGTGCCCTAGACGCTAACGCTATCCTGTGTTGCTGCACCATTGCCAACTTAGGGCAGCACGATAGCATTGTGGTTATCACTGTTGCTTCACAGCTCCAGGGTCCCAGATTCGATTCCCCGCTGGGTCACTGTCTGTGCGGAGTCTGCACGTTCTTCCCGTGTCTGCGTGGGTTTCCTCTGGGTGCTCCGGTTTCCTCACACGGTTCAGGTTAGGTGGATTGGCCATGATAAATTGCCCTTAGTGTCCAAAATTGCCCTTAGTGTCCAAAGTTGCCCTTAGTGTTGGGAGGGGTTACTGGGTTACGGGGATAGGGTGGAGGTGTGGGCTTGGATAGGGTGCACTTTCCAAGAGCCGCTGCAGACTCGATGGGCCGAATGGCCTCCTTCTGCACTGTAAATTCTATGATTCTTAACGGATGTCTAACTTTCTGGCCTCAGGGTCCCTAACGGTCCGTCTAGGTGGTCCCCCAGGTATATCAGGCATGGAGGCAGCCTGGTGCGGTACCTGCCCTGTGACGTGCTTCCCTTTGGTGACCGTCCTCTGGACCGACTGGGCCTGGATGGGTCCGGCAGACTCTCGAGTGTCTCAGGTGGCGTGGTGCCACCCTGTTCTGCCCGCTGCTCATCGGATGCGGCGGGGATAGGAGGGGGAGGGGCGGGGGAAGTCCGAGACACGGTAGTGTTGCGGCACCTCACTTGAGGGGTCACCGCCTTCTCCCTCAGGATGCCTAATGGCCCCTGGGTTACTCCTGGGGACGGTGTTGCGGCCGGAGGGAGCTCTTGGGGCTCCCCTGCCACTTGGCACCCATGGAGGCCCATTCTCGTCTCGACCAGGGTCTCAATGCTCATGGTCATGGAACTCTGGGACTGTGCCACATCCCTCTGTGACTGGATCAGGTCAGCCAGTGCCCAGGCAATGCCATCGACGCCCGCTGCCATGACCCGTTGCGATTGGGCCAAGCTCTGGAGTGCCGCTGTACTTTCAGGTAAATAGCAGCTTGTGACAGGGCCGCCCTGCCAGGTGCCCTGGCGGTGCCTGCACAGAGTGCCACAGGCCTTGGACATCCTGACCCATGGCCCATATCTTCACCCCCAATGCCACCACCACAGACACCACCCATTCAGTGTTGTCCTGGGTGGCCCGAATGGTCGGCACCTCCTCCTGCCCCTGCAGGTGGTTGGACTCCTCCAACAGCACCCAACACATCATGACACCAGGAGTGGTGGGATACTAGCACTTCTTAGACCTACCTGCAAGTGATTTGCCTTCCGCCAGCATTCCGTCATCCTGCAACATGGACAACATCAGCCCGCCGCCGCCGCTCCGCATCGCCGGCAACCTCGGGGCCAACTGGAAGATTTTCAAACAACGCTTCCAGCTCTTCCTCGAAGCCACGGACAGGGAGGGCGTCTCGGACACCAGAAAGATTGATCTTCTCCTCTCCATGGCCGGGGACCATGCCATCCACATTTTCAATTCTCTCTCCTTCGCAGATGCTGAAGACAAGACGAAGTTCAAGACGGTCCTCCTCAAGTTTGACACTCACTGCAGCACAGAGGAACGTGTTCCAGCAGCGTTTGCAGGGTAAGGACGAACCTTTCCAGTCCTTTCTCACGCACCTCCGCATCCTTGCGCAATCTTGCAGCTACGGGCCCACCTCCGACTCCATGATGCGCGACCAGATCGTTTTCGGTGTTCAGTCGGATCCCCTACGTCAGCAGCTCCTCAAATTAAAGCAACTCACCCTAGCGACCGCCATTGAGACCTGTGTCTTGCATGAAAACGCCACGAGTCGGTACTCCCAGATACAAGCGGCTGAAACGGCGCGGCAAGGTCCCCACGAGGCGGAACGGGTCCAAGTGATTGAGCACCTCCAGGGCCTCAGCCTGGATGAGGGTGGCCATTTTGCGCGCTTTTCGCGGACTCCCGCGCTTGTGTGCACCAAACGAGTGGACGGCGATGTTGAGGAACATAACGCGCAGGCGCGCACCAAGCACGACCACACCGCGCATGCGCGGTGGTGCAGCGAACGTGCTGACGTCACGACGTGCGGCAACTGTGGCTCCGCCCATTTAAAACGGCAATGCCCCGCAAAATCTCGACAACAGCACCCCCAGGTGGATGGTTGCCGACGCCCCATCATGTAGTCCCCGGCTCTGTGTCTGCATCTCTCGGGCTAATGGGACCGCCGTCTAGACGGCACCCTCCGACTGTCTGCCACCCGGGGGTTTCTACTTCCTCCCGATGTATCGCTGCACGTGGGGACCAGATAGTATCCCAGGAGCCTCTTAACTAACACGGCCAACCGAGGTGAGTTTCTCTGGGAGGGGCCGTGCTGGAAAGTTGGCATCATCCACGGTTTGGTGCCCCGGCGTGTCGCGGGCTGGCGGTTAGGGGCTCAGATCGCCGTCAGGCCCTGCCTCATCTCTATTCGGGCTCTGGGGTTGTGGTCGGTGGGGGGCGGGGGGAGGGTGCAGGGGGGGGGGGAGGGGGGGGCAGGGGCACCAGAATGTCCTGCCTCATCGCCAGGTGATCCTTCAAGATACGAAACGTGACGCATGGTTGGATCGTGGGTTGGGGTGGTGTCGAGGTGGTGGGCTGGGGGAGCGGGTGGGTGCTGTGGGAGTGGTGGGGTGGGGGTGGTGCCACAAGGACACCACAATCTCAGCGGGGATTCCCCGATGCTGCCCTCCACCTCGGTGACTGCCCCACCGACCAGGTTCAATGCCCGCTCACTCCACAATGCTGAGGGGCCACAGGTCTGGTACCCACCTCCAGTCTTATCTCTCTCTCTCTCTCTCCGGTTGTGCGCTGCCTTGTCCGAGGGGGTGGGAAACAGAAAATGCACAGAGTGTTAGGCAGTCGGACACGGGCAGCTGGTGGCCTGTGTGGGCACAGGCCACCCGGTCATGCCGGGTGCATGGGTGTTGGCTTGTGGTGCGGGGTGGGATGTAAGCAGACTACCGGCATGTGGGATTTGGTCGGCCACTGGGTGGGGGGGATGTGTGAGAAGAGGGTTGGTGCCAGGGGCATGGTGCTGGCTACTCGGTTGTGCAGCTGTTTCTGGCACTGCTCGCCGGTCCGGACGCTGGAGCCCACGGCACTCATACCATCTGCCAACTGCGCCCAGGCCCGATGTATGGTGGTGGGCAGCAGCCTCCTTCCTACCTTGGGAAACAGGGTGCTGCATGGCATCCATCTTGTCGGCTGGAATGACAAAGCCATTGCCTGTTCTGTGTTTCCTTATTAATTCCTGTCCTGGCTGTCTCGAATCTACAATCTTCTTGCTAGCTACTGCAAAGCGAAACACCCCTGGGCTAATGGACTAGCCCAGGACTTACCTTTCGGCTCTGTGGCAGAGCGCGTGATGTCTTGGTAAGCAGCCAATCAGGAAAGCTGAAATTCTAAGCCATCCCCCGTTGTTGTTTGCGATTGGTGGAGCCATTCAGAATCCTCCTGAAGAGAGGTGAACAGCTGAATTGTGTCTTGAGTTGAAGGGATTCAGCTTGGAAGCAGTTGGAAGGAACAGTCTCTTTCTGCCATCTCTCTCTCTCTGCCAGACGTTTAAAGACACTCTTATTCAAAAGGCAGACAGCAGTCAGAACTACAAAGGGGACCTCTGGAGAGAAAGTTTGCAAGCAATTTCTGATCAGGTCTGTGATTCTTTAATTCTCCGTCTGAATGGCTGGGAAGAACCCAAACTGAGAACGTTCTTTATAATCCAACCTGAGTTTCTCCTCAGAGAGCAGGTGGAGGGAAAAGCTTGTAAAATCCTCAGGTTCAAAGTACCAGCAATATCTCAGGGAGATGGAGGCTCCATCTGGTGGTCGAAGGTCAGCATTGCATTGACCTGAATATCTCCTGCGTAAAGCTCCAGCTGGTGGTCAGAGGTCAGAATTGCACCAATCTCAATCTCTTATATGAACTAAATTCCCCAGAGGACCCACTGAGGCCAGAATTGCAGCAACAAAGATTCAGCTCCAACCTTTCCCTTCCATTCCCATTATTCTAACCCATTTTCCATCTCTTCACCATGTGTCTGTTATCTGTGTGTCTGGGTGGAGGGTGGGACGGGGTTTGGGGAACAGATAGACTCGTAGACCTCAGAACCAATTATTTCCTTTGCATGTTGATCTTTTCCTCTTGTTATAAAGAAGCAGTTTGTTAGTGTTTTACTTACAAATCTGGTGTCTGTAACTTATTGAAGCAATCAAGGGTTAAAGATCGGTGGAAAACACAAATTATTGGTTAATTCACTTCTGTTGGGACTCCGGGATCTGTGGGCCTGGAAGTGACTGGGCGCTCGCCCAGGGGGTCGGAACAGTGGGGAGTAGACTGCTTGTATGAGGCTGCAGCATGTCAGCCTCTTGAGTGACCATCCTGTCCCCGGCGAATAAGACGCTGTTTTGCATTTGAATTGCACAAGTTCCACGTGGTGCCAGTGTTAGCCCATTAACCAATCCTGAATTGCTACGGAACAGCACCGCTTTCACAATCGTAGAACACCATTGATTCAGTCCTGGTGTCAGCATTCGAATGGAGAATCTCACCGGTTTTAGCTCACCTTCCTTGTAAGCTCTGATATCAAATTGTTTTAGTTCACACCAAACTGGAGAGGGGTTTTACTCTGTATCTAACCCCGTGCTGTCCCTGTTCTGGGAGTGTTTGATGGGGACAGTGTAGAGGGAGCTTTACTCTGTATCTAACCCCGTGCTGTCCCTGTTCTGGGAGTGTTTGATGGGGACAGTGTAGAGGGAGCTTTACTCTGTATCTAACCCCGTGCTGTCCCTGTTCTGGGAGTGTTTGATGAGGACAGTGTAGAGGGAGCTTTACTCTGTATCTAACCCCGTGCTGTACCTGTCCTGGGAGTGTTTGATGGGGACAGTGTAGAGGGAGCTTTACTCTGTATCTAACCCCGTGCTGTCCCTGTTCTGGGAGTGTTTGATGGGGACAGTGTAGAGGGAGCTTTACTCTGTATCTAACCCCGTGCTGTCCCTGTTCTGGGAGTGTTTGATGGGGACGGTGTAGAGGGAGCTTTACTCTGTATCTAACCTCGTGCTGTCCCTGTTCTGGGAGTGTTTGATGGGGACAGTGTAGAGGGAGCTTTACTCTGTATCTAACCCCGTGCTGTCCCTGTTCTGGGAGTGTTTGATGAGGACAGTGTAGATGGAGCTTTACTCTGTATCTAACCCCGTGCTGTCCCTGTTCTGGGAGTGTTTGATGGGGACAGTGTAGAGGGAGCTTTACTCTGTATCTAACCCCGTGCTGTCCCTGTCCTGGGAGTGTTTGATGGGGACAGTGTAGAGGGAGCTTTACTCTGTATCTAACCCCATGCTGTACCTGTCCTGGGACTGTTTGATGGGGACAGTGTAGAGGGAGCTTTACTCTGTATCTAACCCCGTGCTGTCCCTGTACTGGGAGTGTTTGATGGGGACAGTGTAGAGGGAGCTTTACTCTGTATCTAACCCCGTGCTGTCCCTGTCCTGGGAGTGTTTGATGGGGACAGTGTAGAGGGAGCTTTACTCTGTATCTAACCCCATGCTGTACCTGTCCTGGGACTGTTTGATGGGGACAGTGTAGAGGGAGCTTTACTCTGTATCTAACCCCGTGCTGTCCCTGTCCTGGGAGTGTTTGATGGGGACAGTTTAGAGGGAGCTTTACTCTGTTTCTAACCACGTGCTGTACCTGTCCTGGGAGTGTTTGATGGGGACAGTGTAGAGGGAGCTTTACTCTGTATCTAGCCCCGTGCTGTACCTGTCCTGGGAGTGTTTGATGGGGACAGTGTAGAGGGAGCTTTATATCTAACCCCGTGCTGTACCTGTCCTGGGAGTGCTTGATGGGGACAGTGTAGAGGGAGCTTTACTCTGTACCAAACCCCGTGCTGTACCTGTCCTGGGCGTGTTTGATGGGGACAGTGTAGAGGGAGCTTTACTCTGTATCTAGCCCCGTGCTGTACCTGTCCTAGAAGTGTTTGATGGGACAGTGTAAAGGGAGGTTTACTCTGTATCTAACTCCGTGCTGTACCTGTCCTGGGAGTGTTTGATGGGGACAGTGTAGAGGGAGATTTACTCTGTATCTAACCCCATGCTGTACCTGCCCTGGGTGTGTTTGATGTGGACAGTGTAGAGGGAGCTTTACTCTGTATCTAACCCTGTGCTCTACCTGTCCTGGGAGTGTTTGATGGAGACAGTGTCGAGGGAGCTTTACTCTGTATCTAACCCCGTGCTGTACCTGTCCGGGGAGTGTTTGATGGGGACAGTGTAGAGGGAGCTTTACTCTGTATCTAACCCCGTGCTGTACCTGTCCTGGGAGTGTTTGATGGGGACAGTGTAGAGGGAGCTTTATATCTAACCCCGTGCTGTACCTGTCCTGGGAGTGCTTGATGGGGACAGTGTAGAGGGAGCTTTACTCTGTACTAAACCCCGTGCTGTACCTGTCCTGGGCGTGTTTGATGGGGACAGTGTAGAGGGAGCTTTACTCTGTATCTAACCCTGTGCTGTACCTGTCCTAGAAGTGTTTGATGGGACAGTGTAGAGGGAGGTTTACTCTGTATCTAACTCCGTGCTGTACCTGTCCTGGGAGTGTTTGATGGGGACAGTGTAGAGGGAGCTTTACTCTGTATCTAACCCTGTGCTGTACGTGTCCTGGGAGTGTTTGATGGGGACAGTGTAGAGGGAGCTTTACTCTGTATCTAACCCTGTGCTCTACCTGTCCTGGGGGTGTTTGATGGAGACAGTGTCGAGGGAGCTTTACTCTGTATCTAACCCCGTGCTGTACCTGTCCGGGGAGTGTTTGATGGGGACAGTGTAGAGGGAGCTTTACTCTGTATCTAGCCCCGTGATGTATAAACACTGGTTAAAATAACAGCATTCACGGAAGGGAGTCAAGACAATGGATTGGGAACACAAAGTTCAAAAATGGAGTGCACAGAAATGCAGTGCCAGTTCAGATAGTACATTGGATAATGAACAGATGCGCTGGAAAAGGTCGAGAACTATTGAAAGCACATCCCACCGCAGAAGGGAAAGATCAAGCAGTAGAACATAGAACATACAGCATAGAACATGAGGGGCTGTTTTAGCACAGGGCTAAATAGCTGGCTTTTAAAGCAGACCAAGGCAGGCCAGCAGCACGGTTCAATTCCCGTACCAGACTCCCCGAACAGGCGCCGGAATGTGGCGACTAGGGGCTTTTCACAGTAACTTCATTTGATGCCTACTTTAGACAATAAGCGATTTTCATTTCCTTGCATTTCATACAGTGCAGAAGGAGGCCATTCGGCCCATCAAGTCTGCACCGACCCACTTAAGCCCTCACTTCCACCCTATCCCCGTAACCCATTAAACCCTCCTAACCTTTTTGGACACGAAGGGCAATTGAGCATGGCCATTCACCTAACCTGCACGTCTTTGAACTGTGGGAGGAAACTGGAGCACCCGGAGGAAACCCACGCACACACGGGGAAAACGTGCAGACTCCACACAGACAGTGACCCAGCGGAGAATCGAACCTGGGACATTGGCGCTGTGAAGCCACAGTGCTTACCACTGTGCTACCGTGCTGCCCGGATTTGCACGGAAAAGGTTCTCCCGGATGGAACTTATAAGGCAAAGGCCAGGCTTGTGGCAAGGGGATTTGAAGAAAACTTAGAAGATCAGGATTTAAGGGTAGATTCAGCTACGGCAGGAAAGGTTATTTTAAAGATCTTCTTGGCTCTATTAGCCACAAAGGCATGGGAATGCAAATCTATAGATATAAAAGCTGCCTTTTTCCAGGGGCATCAGCTTCAGAAAGACATTTGTCTCCATCCTAAAGAAGCAGCTAACACAGAAGGGGTACTCTGGAAGTTGAACAAATGTGTACATGGAATAAATGATGCATCTAGAGTCTGGTATTTTTCGGTAAGGTCAGTTTTGTTAAAGTTAGGCTGTTGCCAGTTGAAAGCAGATCCTGAAATGTTTTACTGCCACTATAAAGGAAATCTTTCTGGCATCTTTCTGATGCATGTCGTTGCTTTTTTGTGGGGTGGGACTAGTGATTTTGAAGCTATTGTAATCTCTGGTTTGAGGAAAGAATTCAGGGTTGGAAGTCAGGCTTCCGGTGCATTTAAATATATTGGACTGGAAATCGGACAGGCTAAGTTAGGGGCAACTTTACGTCAGCAATCTTATTTGGAAAGCATCAGCCCAATAGCAATTAGTCGTGGCCGGGTTTCACAAAAAGACGCAATGGTTTCAAAGATGGAAAAAGAGCAACTGCGAAATTTAATTGGGCAACTGAATTGGTTAGGTAGACAGACTAGACCGGACATGAGTTTTGATGTCTTAGAGTTGAGTACAAAAATGAAAGATCCTTAAGTGGAAGACCTAATGAGAGCAAATAAAGCGTTGGTCAAATTAAAAACGCAGGAGTGTGTTTTGAGGTTCCCGGTTTTAGGTGACCTTAGGCATTTGAAACTCATAGTTTATAGTGATGCGTCCTACACAAATGTATGTGATGGGGTTTCAAGCGCATGAGGTTTTATAATTTTCCTTTTGGGGAACAATGGTAAATGTTGCCCGCTTGTGTGGGAAACAAAGAAAATAAGGAGAGTGGTCAAAAGCACTTTGGCCACTGAAACGTTAAGCCTTGTGGAGGCGGTGGATAAGGCCTATAATATATCTCAGATATTGCCAGAAATTTTGGGATTAGGGGATTTGGGTAACATACCCATTGAGTGTCACATTGACAATAAATCCCTGTGGGAAAATGTGCACTCTACAAAAAGTGTGAATGAGAACAGGTTAAGGATAGCCATCGCAAGTCTGAAGCAGATGTTGGACAGAGGGGAAATAGCAAAAATTTAATAGGTCGACAATTGTCGACGGTACAGCAGGTATCAATTGTCCGATTGTTTTACAAAAAGAGGGGCTCGTTCACAGAAACTTTTGGATATTGTTAATAAAGGGAGCCTGTTTCTGTGACTGTTCCTAAAAAAAGCGGCCGGGGGGGGGGGGGGGGGGGGGGGGGGGGGGGTGGGGGGGGGGGGGGGGGGGTGGCGGGGGGGATTGCGTGTGGTTTTGAGTCCTGTAATTTTGTTTTTTCGGGGGAAGCCAACATTTACCAAATTGTTTTTTCCTCCAAGGAAGGGGAGACTGTTAAGGAATGGGTTAAGAGACATTCTAATTAGATGTCTCATTGATGTTAAGTATCCAATAATTGACACTGATATGTAAAGGGTTGCAGGTGGCTCTTGTGGCATGTGATATGGTGATAGAGTTTTGTACAGAGTGTGTTTAAGGAAAATAAAGGTGTTTGTGAAAAGGAGCAGGACTCTTGACTACTCAACAGCAGCCAGCAGCTAACACCTGTCCGGGATCTCACAGACCTCGGTGCACAGGTGTATCCGCGCCATCACGGACACCCTATCTGCCCAGGCGGATCAATACATCCATTTCAATGTGGACCGAGCCCACCAGGATGCCCGGACAGCGGGATTTGCTGCCCTCACCAGGATGCCCTGGGCTCAGGGGGCGATAGACAGGATGCAAGTCTCCCCACGGGCACCGGCGGAAAACAGGCCGCTCTACACTAACCGAAAGGGGTTCCACTCGATGAACGTGCAGCTGGTCTGTGACCATCAGCTGCCCATCGTACACCTCTGCCCCCGATACCCGGGCAATGTGCACAACTCATTCATCCTGGCACTCGGCGATCCCTGACATGCCCCTATAATTAAGCTGTGCCCAGCGCCCGTGCCAACTTAACTGGTGCCTAACTTTCTGGCCTTACGGGCCCCAACACTACGCCTAGGTGGTTCCCCAGATGGTGCAGCACGAGTGGAGGTGGCCTGCTGTGACCCCTGCCCTGCCACCTGGGTGCCAGTTACCGGGCATCTCCTGGGGCTGCCCGGCCGGGATGGGCCCAGCCGCTGCTCGGGTGTCCCGGTTGGCGTGGTGCTGCCCTGTTCTGCCCGCTGCCCACTAGATGTACCAGGGACAGGAGGTGGGGGGTCCGAGGTGCTGCGGTGTTCCGGCACCTCCCCTGCTGGAGTCACCGGCACAGCCCCATCGCCTCCTCCTCCCTCAGGGTGCCCGATGGCCCCTGGGCTACTCCATGGGATAGGGGTGCGAGCGGAGCTACACTCTGAGGCTCACCTGGCGCTGCCAGTCCTGTAGGCCCACTCCGGACTCGATCAGGGTCTGCACGCTCACGGCCATGGAGGACAGGGAGTGGACCATCTCCGTCTGGGACTGCACCACATCGCGCTGCGACTGTGCCGTCACCCTGAGGGTCTGTGCCACATCAGCCAGTGACTGGGCCACCTCCCTCTGGGACTGGGCCACCTCATTCTGGGACTGGGCCACCTCCCTCTGGGACTGTGCACCTCCTTCTGGGACTGGTCCACCTCCCTCTGGGACTGGGCCGCCTTCCTCTGGGACTGGTCCACCTCCCTCTGGGACTGGGCCACCTTCCTCTGGGACTGGGCCACCTCCCTCTGGGACTGGGCCACCTTCCTCTGGGACTGGGCACCTCCCTCTGGGACTGGGCCACCTCCCTCTGGGACTGGGCACCTCCTTCTGGGACTGGGCCACCTCCCTCTGGGACTGGGCCACCTCCCTCTGGGACTGGGCCACCTCCCTCTGGGACTGGGCCACCTCCCTCTGGGACTGGGCCACCTTCCTCTGGGACTGGGCCACCTTCCTCTGGGGCTGGGCCACCTCCCTCTGGGACTGGGCCACCTCCCTCTGGGACTGGGCCACCTCCCTCTGGGACTGGGCCACCTCCCTCTGGGACTGGGCCACCTCCCTCTGGGACTGGGCCACCTCTGGGTGACACGCATGGTCAGCACCACCTCCTGCTCCTGCAGGCGGATGGACTCCTCGACCTGCCCCTGCAGGTGCTGGATGCTTACCGACAACCCCTCGTGTAGTCCCTGGCTGTCTGACTGCACCTGCACTGTAGCTGGGACTGGATGTTCCAGGAGCCCGGGATCCATCTGGACAGCAGCTTGTCCCTGGGATCGACCTGCCCTCCGACTGTCCGGCCCCTCGGCTGCTCCTACCTCCACCTGCTGTACCGGATGCGATGTGTGGTGCGCACCAGATAGTGTCCCAGGAGCCTCTTCACTAATGTGCCCGACCGAGGTGTTAGTCTCTGGGAAGGTGGAGGATGTTGGAGCAGCTGTGACAGTAAAGTCAGTGCCATCCTCCGACCTGAGCTCTGGGGTGTCCTGAGTCTCGGATGGAGGGCTGGTGTTTAGGCTGCTCTCCCCGTCAGTGCTCGGCTGTCAGGGGAGCACCGGCTCCGGCACTGGCTGGGGGCGGGGGACTCTGGACGGACTGACCCCCATCTCCGGCAGGTCCTGCAAGACACAAGATGGCACGTATGGTTAGACCGCGGAGGCGTGGGGGTGTTGGTGGTGGAGAGTGAGGGTGGGGTGGGGCTGTGAGGATGAGGGGGGGGGGGTGGGGGTGAGGGGAGGGTCTCGACACATGTGTCATGGGTAGCCGCAACTCAGCAGGGTCTCACTTCCTCGCCCGTGACCCCACTCCACCCCGGTGACCTCCCATTCCTCTGGGCCACCAGCCACGTTCAGTGCCCTCTGCTGGGCTACGGTGAGGGGCTGAGGGTCTGGTTGTTCCCCTCGGGGCATCTCCCGCTCCCGGCTGTTGTGCGCGGCCTTTTCCGGCAGGGGGGGGGGGTTGGAAACACATGCAACAAAACGTTTAGACGGTCAAACGCATGCAGCCCTGGGGTTGGGTAGATGGTGGCTGATTGTAGAAGCCAGGTATTTCGAATACAACTAGTATAGGTAAAAGATAGCTGTTTAAGCATAAATATTAAGCCCCAGTTTTAAATACCCATTTATACAGCATAATTCACTTTTACTGAGGTCCGTTGTTCTGGCAAATGCATATTTTCAAAGTCAGTGTGACATTAAAACAGCACAGTTGCAAGACAATTTGACACTGCTTGTGCTAATTGTCAAGGACAAGGACTGAATACCATAGCAACATGAAGGCACCATTGTTCACAATGCAGATAACAGCTAAGCTACCTTAAAACCAGTCTATTGTTGGTAAAGATTAGCAGAATATCACATTCCATAACATGTAGACATGAAACAATTAAAAGCTGATGTTGCACATTGAAGATGGACGGCTTGCCATCAAATCAAATGTGTTTGAGTCTAACCCAAACCAATTAGGATTATATTGGGGTGTGATGAGATGACTTAAGACAGATATGAAAGTGTATAACTGAAAAGTTTCCCCCCGCCATTTTAGTGTTGTCTGTCCTTAATTGCTATCTTTGATTCTGTCAGTCAGTCTTTCTGTTAGTCTGTGTCAGTGATGTAACGCACTTTTGACTTTGAGTTTGAGTTTCGCTGAAGATTAGCTCTCTCTCTCTCTTCATGTTTCATTGCCAGACTTTGACCTTTTAAAAGTTACTTTCGAGCTGTCTGCCTAAGCAAAGAAAGATAATGTCTGTAATTCTCTGAAAGCTTCGAATTGTCTACGAATTGCCTTTTAAATGACTTTCAAATTGTAATCAAGCGACTACAAATAAAACAATTATTTTTGGCACCTGAGAAGTTTTAACTGAAGTTTCTGCTGAGTCCCAGTATTCGCAAAGTGATACTGGTAACCGAATAGCAGAGATAATATAAATTCCTTCAACTTTACACAGTCGAATAATACAAGGAATCGAACAACTTGGCATAGTCCAGAAATATTATAAATCTTACAACTTGTCGTATTGCGCCAGGACTTTGATTCATCAACTAAGCTTCCCCCAACTTGGCGTGGTTCGGCAAGTTAAGATCCTATAAATTAAAGATTTTAACAATTGGCGATACAGCCAGGAGTTAACATTCCTTCAAGTTGCAGATTCTAACACTGATGTGTTGGGTGCTCTGGATCCGTGGAACACATACAGGCCACCAACACTTAAAATAGTACAACACTATTTTATTAAGTTAGAAACTGTTGAACATACTTTCACTGTGGGTTAACACGATGTTCGATTAAACTAAAGACCTATGCCTGTCCGAACCAGTCTATGCACTCAGCACATGGTGAAGATCTGTGCTGCAGGCTATGAGCTCTGTCCTTGTAGGAGGCTGCATCCCGAATGAGCGGGAACTCTGATGCCCCCTGTCTTTATAGTGCGTGTGCTCTAACTGGTGATTGGCTGCGGTGTTGTGTGTGTTGATTGGTCTTGCTGTGTGTCCATCAGTGTTTGTGTATCTGCACCATGATATACTGGTGTATATTATCACATCCCCCCTTTTATAAAAGAATGTATGTGTGTGGTAATAAATAATGTGTGGCGAGAATGTTCCTAACTACGTGTGGGGTGCGAAGACACATTTACAGGACTATGTACATGAGAACTAAGCTATTTACATGGGAAGGTGCCTGGTGCAGAGAAGCAGTATGCAACAAGAATAATGAGATGTACACTATATACAAACCAGGGAAACGATCAAACAAAGCAACGAAACAATTCAGAGAGTCTATAAGTCCGCAAAGTTCATAAATTTCGTCTCTGAGGTGGGCGACGAATGTTGTTGACCACCTCAAGGGTGGGTCGAGAGCCGCCGATTCAGGAGCGGGCTGGACTGTGTCAGAGTCAGGGGGATGCAGAGTGACAGGGAGCTCTGCATAGTCCATGGCAGGGTCAGCAGGAGGGCGAGGCGACAGTGACATGTAGCGAGCGTGGAACGAGACGAAGGGTGCGTCGATTGCGGTGCAGAATGGAACCATCCGGTAGACGAACCAGGAACGAGCGGGGGGCCACCTGCCGAAGGACAACAGCGGTTGCAGACCAGCCACCATCCGTAAGAAAACGTGGACGTTGTCATCTGGAGCCAGAGCAGGGAGATCAGCTGCACGGGAGTCATGAGCCGCCTTGTGCTGTGCACGAGACAGCTGCGTCCGGCGAAGGACCGGAACGTGGTTGAGGTCTGGGACATGGATGGACAGCACCGTCGTCCTCAGGGTACGACCCATGAGCAACTGGGCTGGCGACAGGCCAGTGGACAGTGGGGCAGAGCGATAAGCCAGCGAGGCAAGGTAAAAATCAGACCCAGCATCGGCAGCCTTGCATAGGAGCCGTTTGACGATATGTACTCCCTTCTCCGCTTTGCCGTTGGATTGGGGGTACAGGGGACTGGATGTCACATGGGCAAAATTGTACCGCCTGGCAAAGTTGGACCATTCCTGGCTGGCGAAGCAGGGGCCATTGTCCGACATAACCGTGAGCGGGATGCCGTGTCGAGCAAAGGTTTCTTTACATGCACGAATGACTGCAGACGAGGTGATGTCGTGCAACTGTATCACCTCCGGGTAATTCGAAAAGTAGTCCACGATCAGGACATAGTCTCTACCCAGCGCTTGGAACAGGTCGATGCCCACCTTGGTCCATGATGACGTGACCAACTCATGGGGCTGCAGGGTCTCACGTGGTTGGGCCGGCTGGAAGCGCTGACAAGTGGGGCAGTTGAACACTGTGTTGACTCTGTCGTCATTAATGCCGGGCCAGTTCACTGCCTCTCAGGCCCGTCAGCGGCACTTTTCCACGCCAAGCTGGCCCTTGTGTAGTTGTTCCAGGACAAGCTGGAGCATGCTGTGCGGGATGACAATGCGGTCCAGTTTTAGAAGAACCCCGTCTACTACCGCCAGATCATCTCTGACATTATAGAACTGAGGGCATTGGCCCTTGAGCCACCCGTCCGTTAGGTGGCGCATGACGCGCTGTAGCAAGGGGTCAGCCGCTGCCTCGCCGCGAATTTGGATGAGGCGTTCATCCGTGGCAGGTAGATTGGAGGCCGCGAATGCCACATGGGCGTCAACCTGGCAGACAAATCCCGCTGGGTCACATGGAGTGTTGACTGCCCTGGAGAGAGCGTCAGCAATGATGAGGTCTTTGCCCGGGGTGAATACCAGCTGGAAGTCGTATCGTCGGAGCTTGAGAAGAATACGCTGGAGGCGAGGCGTCATGTCGTTCAAGTCTTTCTGTATTATATTGAGAAGCGAACGATGGTTGGTCTCGAATTGAGGAAGTCTGTAGACATAATCGTGAAACATAACCACACCGGTCAGAAGACCCAGGCACTACTTTTCTATCTGCGCGTAGCGCTGCTCCGTGGGGGTCATCGCACGTGACGCATATGCAATGGGGGCCCATGATGAGGCCTCATCACGTTGGAGGAGCACTGCCCCAATGCCGGATTGACTGGCATCGGTCGAAATTTTGGTCACCTTTGCTGGATCAAAGAAAGCTAAGACCGGGGCCGTGGTCAGTTTGGTTTTGAGTTCTCTCCATTCGCGCTCGTGGGCAGGGAGCCATTGGAAGTCTGTCGTCTTCCTGACCAGGTTCCTGAGAGCCGTGGTATGAGATGCGAGGTTAGGGATAAATTTCCCTAAAAAATTGACCATGCCCAGAAATCGGAGGACCGCCTTCTTGTCCTCTGGTGTTTTCATAGCTGTGATGGCAGCAAGATGGTAGCCAGGGAAAGGGTTGGCCCACTGAAGGATAGGCAAGGGAATCTATGTGTGGAGCCAGAGGAAATGGGCGAGGTACTAAATGAATACTTTGCATCAGTATTCACCAAAGAGAAGAAATTGGTAGATGTTGAGTCTGGAGAAGGGTGTGTAGATAGCCTGGGTCACATTGAGATCCAAAAAGACGAGGTGTTGGGTGTCTTAAAAAATATTAAGGTAGATAAGTCCCCAGGGCCTGATGGGATCTACCCCAGAATACTGAAGGAGGCTGGAGAGGAAATTGCTGAGGCCTTGACAGAAATCTTTGGATCCTCGCTGTCTTCAGGGGATGTCCCGGAGGACTGGAGAATAGCCAATGTTGTTCCTCTGTTTAAGAAGGGTAGCAAGGAACTACAGGCCGGTGAGCCTTACTTCAGTGGTAGGGAAATTACTGGAGAGAATTCTTCGAGACAGGATCTACTCCCATTTGGAAGCAAAAGGACGTTTAGTGAGAGGCAGCATGGTTTTGTGAAGGGGAGGTCGTGTCTCACTAACTTGATAGAGTTTTTCGAGGAGGTCACTAAAATGATTGATGCAGGTAAGGCAGTGGATGTTGTCTATATGGACTTCAGTAAGGCCTTTGACAAGGTCCCTCATGGTAGACTAGTACAAAAGGTGAAGTCACACGGGATCAGGGGTGAGCTGGCAAGGTGGATACAGAACTGGCTAGGTCATAGAAGGCAGAGAGTAGCAATGGAAGGATGCTTTTCTAATTGGAGGGCTGTGACCAGTGGTGTTCCACAGGGATCAGTGCTGGGACCTTTGCTGTTTGTAGTATATATAAATGATTTGGAGGAAAATGTAACTGGTCTGATTAGTAAGTTTGCAGACGACAAAAAGGTTGGTGGAATTGCGGATAGCGATGAGGACTGTCAGAGGATACAGCAGGATTTAGATTGTTTGGAGACTTGGGCGGAGAGATGGCAGATGGAGTTTAAT
This sequence comes from Scyliorhinus torazame, assembly GCF_047496885.1. Taxonomy (NCBI): domain Eukaryota; kingdom Metazoa; phylum Chordata; class Chondrichthyes; order Carcharhiniformes; family Scyliorhinidae; genus Scyliorhinus; species Scyliorhinus torazame. The sequence continues at coordinate 20,028,924 of NC_092725.1, read as the reverse complement.
CCGGACAAATATGAGGTAATGCATTTTGGAAGGTCTAATGCAGGTAGGGAATATACAGTGAATGGTAGAACCCTCAAGAGTATTGAAAGTCAAAGAGATCTAGGAGTACAGGTCCACAGGTCATTGAAAGGGGCAACACAGGTGGAGAAGGTAGTCAAGAAGGCATACGGCATGCTTGCCTTCATTGGCCGGGGCATTGAGTATAAGAATTGGCAAGTCATGTTGCAGCTGTATAGAACCTTAGTTAGGCCACACATGGAGTTTAGTGTTCAATTCTGGTCGCCACACCACCAGAAGGATGTGGAGGCTTTAGAGAGGGTGCAGAAGAGATTTACCAGAATGTTGCCTGGTATGGAGGGTATTAGCTATGAGGAGCGGTTGAATAAACTCGGTTTGTTCTCACTGGAACGAAGGAGGTTGAGGGGAGACCTGATAGAGGTCTACAAAATTATGAGGGGCATAGACAGAGTGGATAGTCAGAGGCTTTTCCCCAGGGTAGAGGGGTCAATTACTAGGGGGCATAGGTTTAAGGTGAGAGGGGCAAGGTTTAGAGTAGATGTACGAGGCAAGTTTTTTACGCAGAGGGTAGTGGGTGCCTGGAACTCGCTACCGGAGGAGGTGGTGGAAGCAGGGACGATAGTGACATTTAAGGAGCATCTTGATAAATACATGAATAGGATGGGAATAGAGGGATACGGACCCAGGAAGTGTAGAAGATTGTAGTTTAGTCGGGCAGCATGGTTGGCACGGGCTTGGAGGGCCGAAGGGCCTGTTCCTGTGCTGTACATTTCTTTGTTCTTTGTTCTTTGTTCTACCTTGTCCGCATCCGGCTGCACACCCAATTGGGAGATGTGGTCCCCGAGGAACTTGAGTTCCGTCTGACCAAAAGAGCATTTGACCCAGTTGAGGCGGAGGCCATGCTCATGTATACGTCTGAATACGCACTGGAGGCGACTAACATGCTCCTGCGGGGTGGTGGACCAAATGATTATGTCATCGACATAGACGCAAACACCTTCAATGCCTTCCATCATTTGTTCCATAATCCTATGGACCACTTCTGATGCCGATATGATCCTGGGGCTGTTTAGCACAGGGCTAAATCGCTGGCTTTGAAAGCAGACCAAGGCAGGCCAGCAACACGGTTCAATTCCCATAACAGCCTCCCCGAACAGGCGCCGGAATGTGGCGACTAGTGACTTTTCACAGTAACTTCATTTGAAGCCTACTTGTGACAATCAGCGATTTTCATTTTTTTCATTTCATTCATCCTGTTGTAACAATATCTGCCAAACGGGGTATTAAATGTGCAAAATTTCCTGCTGGATTTGTCGAGCTGGATTTGCCAGAATGCTTTTGAGGCGTCGAGTTTGGTGAAGAGCTTGGCGCGAGCCATCTCACATGTGAGCTCTTCGCGCTGGGAATTGGGTAATGCTCCCTCATGATATTGCGATTTAGATCCTTGGGATCAATGCAAATTCTCAATTCGCCGGAAGGCTTTTTTACACATACCATGGAACTGACCCCGTCGGTTGGTTCCGTGACTTTGGAAATCACTCCTTGGTTCTGGATGTCCTGCAGCTGCTGCTTGAGGCGGTCCTTAAGGGGTGCTGGGACCCTGCGAGGTGCGTGCACCACAGGCGTGGCATTCGGTTTTAATAAAATCTTGTAGGTGTACGGGAGCGTGCCCATGCCCTCGAAGACGTTGTGGTACCGGTTGATAACGGCATCGAGCTGCGCCCTGAAGTCTGTGTCCTGAAAGGCAGATGCGTCAGCAGGAGAGAGAGAGTGAACTCTCTGAACTAGGTTCAACAGCTTGCAGCCTGCGCGTCAAGCAGGGAGGCTTTCGAGGAGCCCACGATTTCAAAGGGAAGGATGGCTCTGCGTGACCTGTGCGTCACTTCGAGCTGACACGAGCCGCTGGCAGCAATGGCATTGCCATTATAATCTAATAGCTGGCAGGCTGATGGGAGGATGGCTGGTTTGACACAAAGGCTTTGGAGGTCAGACCACGCAATGAGATTGGCGGAGGCACCCGTGTCCAGGCAGAATCGTATTTGGGACCGGTTGACCGTAAGGGTGGCACACCACTCATCGTCCGGATCAATGCTGTATACCGATAGAGGCTGGATTCTTTGCTTCGGGGACACCCTGTTTTTTGTAATGATACCGACTCGAAAAGGCGTCTTTGGGTCCTCAGTGTCAATAACGGGTAGTGGGTCCACATCGGACTCGGTGACCGTGGGTTGAATGGCCCGGACATTCCTGCGAGGCTGGCTGGAGCGATATGAGTTGGCTGGCTGAGCTGATCTGCATAAAGCAGCAGAGTGGCCAAGTTTGCCACATCGCAGGCATCGTTGGGATTTGGCAGGATAATGCCGCTTTAAGTGGGCGGAGCCACAGTTGCCGCACGTCGTAGCGTCAGTACGTTCGCTGCGCCACCGCGCATGCGCGGTGCGGTTGTTCGTGGTGCACGCCTGCGCAGCACGTTCGTCGCCGTCCCCTCGTTTGGTGCGCAAAAGCCCGGGAGTCCGTGAAAAGCACGCGAAATGGCCGCCCTCATCCAGGCTGAGGCCCTGGATTTGCTCGATTGCTTGGACCCGTTCTGCCTCGTGGGGACCTTGCCGCGCCGTTTCAGCCGCTTGGATGTGGGAATACCGACTAGTGGCGTGTTCGTGTAGCACGCAGGTCTCAATGGCGGTCGCTAGGGTGAGCTGCTTTCCCCGAGGAGCTGCTGGCGCAGGGGGTCCGACTGAACACCGGAAATGATCTGGTCGCGTATCATGGAGTCGGAGGTGGGCCCGTAATTACAGGACTGCGCAAGGATGTGGAGGTGGGTGAGAAAGGACTGGAAAGGTTCATCCTTACCCTGCAAACGCTGTTGGAATACATAGCGTTCAAAACTTTCATTCACCTCTATGTTGCAGTGAGTGTCAAACTTGAGGAGGACCGTCTTGAATTTTGATTTATCTTCTTCATCAAAGGTGAGAGAATTGAAAATGTGGATGGCATGTTCCCTGGCCATGGATAGGAAGAGAGCGATCTTCTTGGCGTCTGAGGCATCTTCCCGGTCTGTGGCTTCAAGGTAGAGCTGGAAGCGTTGTTTGAATATCTTCCAGTTGGCCCCCAGGTTACCGGTGATGCGGAGTGGCGGCGACGGGCGGACGCTGTCCATTTTGCAGGATGGCTGTATGCTGGTGGAAGGCAGATCACTTGCAGGTAGGTCTAAGAAGTTCTAATATCCCTCAACTACTGGTACCATGATGTGTTGGGTGCTCTGGATTCGTGGAACACATACAGACCACCAACACTTAAAATAGTACAAAATTCAATGATAATCTATGATTAATCGAGGACAAAGGTTTGGCACAACATCGTGGGCCAAAGGGCCTGTTCTGTGCTGTATTTTTCTATGTTCTATGTTCTAACACTATTTTATTAAGTTAGAAACTGTTAAACAGACTTTCACTGTGGGTTAACACGATGTTAGATTAAACTAAAGACCTATGCCTTGTCCTAACCAGTCTATGCACTCAGCACATGGTGAAGATCTGTGCTGTAAGCTGTAAGCTCTGTCCTTGTAGGAGGCTGCCTCCCGAATGAGCGGGAACTCTGATGCCTCCTGTCTTTATAGTGAATGTGTTCTAACTGGTGATTGGCTGCGGTGTTGTGTGTGTTGATTGGTTCCACTGTGTCCATCAGTGTGTGTGTCTGCACCATGATATACTGGTGTATATTATGACAGTGAATGTCTAGGGTACCCGGCCATGGCGGATGGCATGGGTGCTGGCATGTGGGGCAGGGTGGGGGTTCGGCTGTCCCCCGCCCTGAGGATGTCGTGAAGTTTTTTCCTGCACTGCATGCCAGTCCAGACGATGTTGCCCGCAGCGCTGACGCCTCGACCACCTGCGCCCAGGCACGGCGAACGGCGGCACCTCGCCACCTTCCTCCCGGGCCGGGGTACAGGGTCACCCGCCTCTCCTCCACGTCCAGGAGGGTTTCCAGCTCAGCGTCCCTGAACCGGTATCGTTGCTCTCCTTGCAGCCACCTTGTTTTGTGTGGGGGGGAAAGGACCGTTTAAGTGCGGCTGCGGCATGTCAACCTCATGATTGCCAAACACGAACATGACGAATCCGGCACCGTTTCTCGCGGAATTCATTGTGTTCCACGTGGCGATGGGGCTGCGCGAATTCTTTTGTCGCCCAACTCCACATGTCCTCCGCTGGCGTCAACACTTAGTCTCAGAAAGGGAGAATCCAGCATATTGTGTTGCCCTGCCTGAACCTGCCCTTTCAATGATACAGTGTGTCCTGTCACACACAGTCTGACTTGAAGAATTCAGCTTCCTCAGTAAAATGGTGCAACTGTAGACTTTAAAATGGTTGCAGTATGCTATCTCATATCTAAGGATGCCCAAATTGTCTTCTCCAATGCATTTTTGCAAGAACAAAGAGAACTCCGGTGAACAAATGTCAATATTTTGGCCGTTTGGTCAGAGCTGAAAAGATTCTTCGGGAGGCAATGCGGTGGGCGACAAAGCGATGGGTTACCCAGACCTAGTTGGAGGTCAATCGTCACAGGGCGAATCTCGACGAGCGACAGTGGATCTCAATAGGATCCATATAATCCTGACAGTGCAGAATGGGGCCATTCATAGAATTTACAGTACACATGGAGACCATTCGGCCCATTGAGTCTGCACCGGCTCTTGGAAAGAGCACCCTACCCAAGGTCCACACCTCCACCCTATCCCCATAACCCAGCAACCCCACCCAACACTAAGGGCAATTTTGGACACTAAGGGCAATTTAGCATGACCAATCCACCTAACCTGCACATCTTTGGACTGTGGGAGGAAACCGGAGCACCCGGAGGAAACCCACGCACACACGGGGAGGATGTGCAGACTCCGCACAGACAGTGACCCAAGCCGGAATCGAACCTGGGACCCTGGAGCTGTGAAGTAATTGTGCTAACCACTATGCTACCGTGCTGCCCATTTGGTCCATCAATTCTGTGCCGACCCTCTGAAACAGCCCTCTGCCTGGGCTCACTCCCCCATGTATTGATCATGGTCAATCCCCCAAACCTGTGCCGTCCCTGCACAACCGGGAATTGAACCCACGCTGTTGGTGTCATTCCGCATCACAAATGAGCCGTCCAGCCAACTGAGCTAACCGGCCCCCTGTGAGGTGCCACGGTGGCACAATGGTTATTTAGCACTGCTGCCTCACAGCGCGAGGGACCCGGGTTCAATTCCGGCCTCGGGTCGCTCTCTGTGCGGAGTTCTCCCCCGTGTGTGCTCCGGTTTCCTCCGGGTGCTCCGGTTTCCTCCGGGTGCTCCGGTTTCCTCCCACAGTCCAAAGATGTGCAGGTGAGGTGGGGTTACGGAGTTGGGACGGGGTGTGGGCCTGGTGAGGGTGCCCTTTCAGAGGATCAGAGACTGGCGAGCCGAATCAGACTCCTTCTGCAGTGTCGGGATTCTATTCTATTCGAGGATAGTGCAAGACAGACGAGTGCGACACACCATGACACAAATTTCCTGGGAGGAGCATCTCGAAGCAGCAACAGATTTAACCCAGGAGGTTGGCACACAAACATACCAGGATCGGGCAAGTTTAGTCTGTACGAACCTCGCCCCAGGATAGGTAAAGAGGCCCATTCAGGCTGTCGGCTTGTGTGTTTTTGAGTGGCTTATTTGCCTGTTCATTCTAGCTCTGTAAAGCAATGCAAGTTAAGAAAATGGAAGGTGACTGTTTTTTTTTTCTCTCTTACAGATACACAAATGGACGGCGCCAGTGAACAAAGCAAGTGGAGGGATCTGTACACGAGCGGTGGACTGGAGGTGGTCATTCAGAAAATGCAGTCAGGGTTTAACAATTTGGAGAGTGCCACACTCCACATTGCAATAACGGGAGGGTCAGGCAGTGGGAAATCAGCCTTCATCAATGCTTTACGGGGAGTTAGTGATGATGATACAGCTGCAGCTCCAACAGGGGTAACCAAAATAACAAGGGAACCGAAGATGTATAAATATCGGGACAACGACGCGGTCAAGATCTGGGACCTCCCAGGAATTGGAAACCCAAATTATCAAGCCAGTCAATATTTGGAGCAGGTGCAGTTTGACGAATACGATTTCTTCATTATCCTCAGTGCCACTCGCTTTACAGAGAATGACTTGTTCCTGGCCAAGGAGATTCAGGCCAGGAAGCAGAAATTTTATTTTGTCCGAAGCAAAGTGGATCATGACCTGGATGCGAGCAAACGACGCGAGAAGTCCCAGTACGATGAAAGCCGAACGCTGCAGGAACTCCGGAACGTCTGTGTTGAGGGTTTGGGCAAAGCAGGGATAGAATCTCCGCAGGTCTTCCTGATTTCCAGTTGGGACCTGGATAGATTTGATTTTGGGAAACTGCAGGAGGTACTGGAAGGGGATCTTCCTGCTCTGAAGAGACGGTCCTTTTTGTTGTCCCTCCACAAGATCGCCTCGTCAGTCATCGAGAAGAAGAAAGAAGACATGTTGGGTGCAATTTGGAAGTTTGCCGGTGCATCGGCTGCTGCTTCCATAGTGGTGCCAATCCCAGGATTATCCCTTGCATCTGACATTCCCATGTTGGTCACCATGCTCTCCTCCTACCGCAAAGACCTTGGTCTGGATAACAATTCCCTTGGCAGAGTGGCGAAGAGCATTGGGAAGACAATGGAAGAGCTGAAAACTGTAGTAAAGTCCAGCTTTGGACTGGAGGTGTCAGCGAACACCGTCTTCCAGACGCTGGTGAAGACTACATTCACGGAATTCACCTTTACTGACATTCTGAAGGTTGGCAAGTTGCCCTATAAAGTTACCTACGCAGTGCTGGAGACGGCTGTGAAGGAGATGGCAGAAGATGGTAAGAGGATATTGAAGAAAGCTCTCTCAATAGACTAGAGGGATAAGTGACTGATTCAAACCCTAGTTTCTCATTGTCGCGAACACAGGAATACTCACTCGTATATAAAAATCCAATCACAACACGTAATCCCACACTTAATAAGACATACATGCATATACACTAACAAACACTGACCGTACATAAAGGGTGTGATTCTCTGGTGCCACACCGCGTGTTTCTCGATGAGGTGTCATTCACTAGTGGCGGTATTCTCTCTTCCTGCCGCTTGTCAATAAAATTTCCCATTGAATCCACCCCACGCCAGCAGGAATCCCGCTGCCAGGGGGAAAAGACAATCCGGATGACCGGCAAATTCTGGCCAAATACACACCCATCTACCAACCTACTGACTGGTCAAGACAGGATGAAAAATATTCAGATGTATCTCCGTCAGCCAAAAATGTATTATTTTCTTTTCTCTGTTTTTCTAAATGGACAATTACTGGGGTGACACGATGGCTCCAGCTGGTCACATGCTGGCTTCTGGAAGTTTCTGAGCAGTTTGAAAGCAGACAAAGGCTAACACCTCGAATGCCCGGGAGTGGAACAGTCCTTGCATCGTATAAATATCCCAGCAAAGCCAACACGATGGCTCAGCAGACGAGACGTCTGCACCAGCCAGCTATGAACAAAGGCAGTGGTTTGCAATGCTTAGCCTCCAATCCGGTGCTCATGACATGTTCCAACGCACAATGGGACCAAATTCGCACCCCAATATGCCAACATCTTCATACACAAGTTTGAACAAGACCGAACCACCGCACAGGACCTTCAACCGATGTTATACACCAGATACATCGATTACATTTTCTTCCTTTGGACCCACGACGAAGAATCACTGAAACGACTACACGATAACATCAATAAGTTCCATCCAACCATCAGACTCACCATGGACTACTCTCCAAAATCAGTTGCATTCTTGGACACACTCGTCTCCATCAAGGACGGTCACCTCAGCACTTCGCTTTACCGCAAACCCACGGATAACCTCACGATGCTCCACTTCTCCAGCTCCCACCCTGAACACATTAAAGAAGCCATCCCCTATGGACAAGCTCTCTGTATACACAGGATCTGCTCAGACGAGGAGGAGCGCAACAGACATCTACAGACGTTGAAAGATGCCCTCGTACGAACGGGATATGGCGCTCGACTCATCGATCGACAGTTCCAACGCGCCACAGTGAAAAACCGGACCGACCTCCTCAGAAGACAAACATGGGACACAACTGACAGAATACCCTTCATCGTCCAGTACTTTCCTGGAGCGGAGAAACTACGACATCTTCTTCACAGCCTTCAACACGTCATCGATGAAGACGAACATCTTGCCAAGGTCATCCCCACACCCCCACTACTTGCCTTCAAACAACCGTGCAACCTCAAACGAACCATTGTTTGCAGCAAACTACCCAGTCTTCAGAACAGTGACCACGACACCACACAACCCTGTCATGGCAATCTCTGCAAGACGTGCCAGATCATCGACATTGATACCACCATTACACGTGAGAACACCACCCACCAGGTACGCGGTACATACTCGTGCGACTTGGCCAACGTTGCCTACCTCATACGCTGCAGGAAAGGATGTCCCGAAGCGTGGTACGTTGGCGAGACCAAGCGTCAGACCCAATTCCAGAAGCACGGAAGAGTCAGATCCTTTACACGCGGCTGAGCTCCAACATCTTTCCACCTATCCACCTATCCAGGACGCGCCGACCTATGCAGATGCCATGGCGCTACTGAAGGAAAACTACCCTCAACGGACTAACATGCTCTACGCCAGACACCTCCTCTCCATGCGGCATCAACTTCCTGGTGAATCAGTGGAAGATTTCTGGCATGAACTGATTCCCTAGTTAGAGACTGTGACTGTCAGGCCGTCTCGGCCACGGAACACTCGAACTTGCTCATGAGGGCCGCTTTTGTTCCGGGGATAGGGTCCGATTACACCTGCCAGCGCCTCTTAGAAGGGGCCACGCTCGACCTCGCAGAAACCAAAAAGCTAGCGCTCTCGCTTAGGGTCACTTCGCGCAACATCCAGGCCTACCCTCCCGGCCGCGCGGCCCACCCCTCCTGTGCATCGTGGACTCTGCAGACGGTCGCCCCATTGTTGACCCCACCAGCGACTGCCCTCAGCTAGCCCCACGCCTGTACCGCGCAGCAGCCAACCAACCCCGAGGGCCCCAAATGTTACTTCTGTGGGCAGTCCAAACACCCCTGACAGTGTTGCCTGGCCCGGAGTGCCCTTTGCAAGGCCTGTGGCAAAAAAGGGCACTTTGCTGCGGTGTGCCAGGCCTGCTCAGTCGCCGCTATTGTTCCAGCTCCCCCCGCGTGCGACCAGTGGGCGCCGCCATCTTCCCCTCCCCGGACCACGTGCGGCCAGTGGACGCTGCCATCTTCACCTCCCCGGACCACGTGCGGCTCGTGGGCGCCGCCATCTTGTTCTCCCCAGGATCGTCAGGCGCCGCATCTCGTTTTCCCCACGACACGTGCGGCCCGTGAGCGCCGTGATCTTACCAGGACCCATGCCCCCAAGCAACTCATCTGGCCGCGCGCCACCCGCAAAGGCCGACGACCAGCCTTGTCTCGCCTCGGTCACGATTGACCAGTCTCGCCCACAATAATGACAAAATCTTGTTGTGGAGAACCGAGATCTCCACCTATAATTACGAGATTCTGTATCGACCCAGCAAACTCAACGAGCCCCCAGACGCCCTATCCCAAGGTACATGAGCCAGCGCACAAGTAGACCATCTCCGGGCCCTACACTACAGCCTTTGTCACCTGAGAGTCACACGGTTGTACCATCTTGTCAAGGCTCGCAATCTTCCCTCCTCCGTCGAGGAAGTAAGGACAGTCACCAGGGACTGCCAGGTCTGTGCGGAGTGCAAGCCGCACTTCTACCAGCCGGACCGTGCGTGCCTGGTGAAAGCCTCCTGCCCCTTTGAACGCTTCAGCGTGGATTTCAAAGGGCCCCTCCCCTCCACCGACCGTAACACGTATATCCTCAGTGTGGTCAATGAGTACTCCAGATTCCCCTTTGCCATCCCATGCCCCGAAATGACGTCTGCCACCGTCATCAAAGCCCTCAGCACCACCTTCGCTCTGTTCGGCTTCCCCACCTACATACACAGCGACAGGGGATCCTCATTCATGAGTGATGAGCTGCGTCAGTTCCTGCTCAGCAGGGGTATCGCCTCCAGCCGGACGACCAGCTATAACCCCCGGGGAAACGGGCAGGTGGAGAGGGAGAACGGGACGGTTTGGAGGGCCGTCCAACTGGCCCTATTGTCCAGGAACCTCCCAGCCTCTCGCTGGCAGGAGGTCCTCCCTGATGCACTCCACTCCATTCGGTCACTGCTGTGCACCGCTACGAATAACACACCCCATGAACGCCTTTTTGCCTTCCCCAGGAAGTCCACATCCGGGGTGTCGCTCCTGACTTAGCTCGCAGCTCCAGGACCCGTACTCCTCCGTAAGCACGGCCGACTCCACAAGGCGGACCCGTTGGTGGATAGGGTGCACTTACTCCATGCCAACCCCCAGTATGCCTATGTGACGTACCCCGACGGCCGCCAAGGTACTGTCTCCCTCAGGGACCTGGCACCAGCAGGTTCCACTCATACACACTTCTCCGGCCCGGCTCCCACCATTAACCCCAACAGGACCATCCCCCCTTACCCTGCCCACGCAAGAGGATGAAGAGGATTTCGGCACGTTCCCGGGGTCACCCGACATCAGGCCAGCACCGACGACGCCAGCATCGACATCGCCACCATCGCTATGTCGCTCCCAGTGGAACGTCAAGGCACCGGACCGGTTGAATCTCCAACTGGCACCGGACTTTCAAAAGACACTTTTTTTGTCTCCTAATAAAACACTGTGCATAAATTCACTACTGTATATAGTTCTCCACCACCCCCGGTTTTACAGGGCATTTGCAGCAGGGACACATTACGGCCCCTGTAGCGATTCAGGTAGGGAACATTAAAACTAAACACCTCGTAGTTCTAGTCGATATACCCCAGACAGCCGAACACATTTTAGGTATAGATTTTATGAGCTCCCACAATCTATCGTTCCACCCCGTAAACAAATGTGTGTGGAGAATGGCAAAGGCAGCACGAGCCCCCGCCATGCTCACAGTTGGAGACTACGAAAACAGAATCAGCACAGTAGGAGACTTCTGGTTCGACCCTCGATCCATTAGTCAGAACAGAGAAGTTAGGGATGTTTTGCAGCGACACAAAGCAGCTTTTGCACAGCACAAGCACGATGTGGCAAGATCGCTGGCTTAGTGAACATTACAGGTCCCAACCCCAAACCCCAAAAGCAGTACGGTTTTCCCCAAGAAGCAGAGGGAGAAATCTCAAAGTTTATCCAGAGTCTGCTTGACCAAGGCGTACTCCGTTCAGTAGCCTCAATGAACAATGCCCCAATTTGGCCCGTCAGGAAACCCGATGGATCATGGCGACTGACCATCGATTACAGGGAACTAAACAAAGTAACCCCAGTAGCAGCCCCCACCATGGCCACAAGTCCCGAGACCATGCTAAAACACGGACTCCAGTCAAATTGTTTTTCGGTTTTGGACATCAGCAACGGCTTTTGGTCCATTCCATTGGATAAAGCGTGCCAATATAAATTTGCTTTCACCTTCCAGGGACAGCAATACACGTGGACGTGCCTTCCACAAGGCTTCCACAACTCCCCCTCCATTTTCCACCGACAGCTGGCAAATGGTTTAGCCAAAATGTCCCGACCCGATTGCCTTGTCCAGTATGTAGACGACTTACCTCTATAGACAGCCACTAAGGGAGAGCACATTTTGTTTCTCGCCAAACTATTAGCACTCCTTCAACAAATTGGATGTAAAGTGAACCCCAAAAAGGCCCAGATTCTACAAGAAAAAGTAATTTATTTAGGAACAGTCATCACCCATGGCAAACGCGAGATCGAGCAGAAATGCATCTGTTGATCTTCAAATTTCTTTCTCTGTCAGTCTGGCCTCAATAAAAGTTGAGACGGATTTGCACGTAAACAGAAGTTATTTATTTAGCTTGCAAGCTTAATCATCTTACAGAAATGTAAAAGGACATCCAGCCTCTTACATCCCAGAAAAACGACTGACTAAAAGACAAAGGGATCTCTGCAAAATCAATTCAAATGGTATCAAGTTTCACATACTCGACGGACATAGGTCAGCCTATGTCCCTCCTGACCTGTTTAATCTATTCTGATTGGCTCACTTCCAATCCCTTTCTCTGGCCCCTATCAATGCAGCATCACTCTCATAGACACACCTCTTCCTGCTTTTCCCATGCGGTCTCAAATTCCTTTGTCCCTAACTGCAAAAATCAAAGTGGCTTATTTCTACATTACATTAACTAGTATCTCTAAAGTAACTATTTTATATCACATTCGTCACATCAACTCCATTATCAAATTACCCCTGCCCCATAACGTCACAGCCCTCCAGTCATTTCTAGGACTGGTTGGCTACTGTAGAAATCACATCGCCGGTTTTGCCACAAAGGCAGCACCCCTCTCCGAACTCCTAAAGAAGCAAACCCTATGGGAATGGCTTCCATAGCACACGGATGCCGTGGATGCATTAAACCAAGCTCTCAGCACAGCCCCCGCATTACAGGTCCCAGATCCACTCTCCCCATACGCAATTGAGGTTGCAACCACCGACCGAACCCTTTCGGCCGTGCTCCTCCAAGAAAGACACAATTGTTTAGGCCCTGTAGCATACGCCTCACGAGTACTTGATCCAGTTGAGCAAGGAGTTTCTGCCTGCGAAAGGCACCTGCTCGCAGTTTTTTGGGCAGTTCAATACTTCGCCTACATAACAGGACTCAACCCTATTACCATTTTAACTGGGCACACCCCAACACAACTTCTCCTGGATGGTAGACTAAAGGACGGCACAGTCAGCCAAATTTGCGCCGCCCGATGGACCCTTCTCTTACAGGGATGGGACATAACAGTGAAGAGGACATATCTTTGAAATTGGCCGGACATTTCGGCTCATAGGCAGCCGTAGCGTATATTGTAGAACACCCCGACTCGTTCCCGACCCCAGCTGACATATATTCCGACAGTCTACATGTCTACCCCTGTGGGAATCTAGTTTTGTTTCCACAGATGGAATACCCCTACCCTCAGCCCCATTACGCTAACATATTCTAAGGACAGCTAAAGATCGTAAATATGGTATGATTAAAGTTTACAGCAACCATCGTTCTTCCCCTCTCTGGTAACGTTAAGGCAGACGCCCTGGCAAAGGCAGGTTCCAGACACGGTCACTTTTGGAATCCTCCCGAGTGTGCCCCACACGGTCCAGGTCTCAGGCCAACATTCAAGATTTAGCGCAGGCCCAAAAAGAAGATGAACAGCTCAGGGAAGTTTTAAAAGGCAACTTCCCAGCCCCCTACGATAAATACAAGAACACGTTGACGACACATGACCGTGTCATTTTCAAAGAAGGTATCTATGTGGTCCCCACTCAGGACAGAAACCAAATTATTTGTCAATTCCGTGACAGCCATGGACATCAAGGCATAGAGGCAAACCTCGCCCACCTCAGACCTCTCTGCTGGTGGCCCGATTTAAAATCCAATGTGACGCACTACATTGAAAACTGTTTAATCTGCGCCCAGAACAATCCAGACAGATATGCAAGGAAAGGTCAGCTTAGACACACCCGCCCCGTTAATGGCCCCTGGACGAATTTGCAGATTGATTATATAGGACCCCTACCCCCCTGCAAGAGTGGTTTTAAGTATGTGTTGGTCGTCATTGATGATGTGTTAAGTGAGTTGGTTCAACGTTGACTGCAGCTGCTTGCAGCTAAACTAGAAACAGGCTTCTGACACAGGAAATGGTCCAACACTGTTTTATTGAACTTCCTGATTGCTGTTCATAGTCTGCTGTGAGTTGACACTCTATCAATGTAACTGATAACCTCCTACTGGCTTGACCAGACTAACTCCCTACCTCATGGTGATAGTGCTCACTGGCTTGTGCACTCTTACTATCCCAGTAGCTGTGTCCTGTAGAGAGAGGGAGAGTCTTAATGCCCTGTGTGCTTTGTAGTGGTGGTGTCCTGTCTGGTGATTGGTTGTTCTGTGTCGTGTGTGTTCATTGGTTATCCTGTGTGTCAATCACTGCCCGTCTCCATCTCATTATATCCATGAGTGGATATTATGATAATCGACACCTTCACAAAATGGGTGGAAGCTTTTCCATCCGGAACGAACACGGCTAAAGCGACAGCCAAGATCCTCACTCAGCACATCTTTACAAGATGGGGACTTCCCCGCAGCATAGAGTCCGACCAAGGCTCTCATTTTACAGGACGAGTGATGAAAAACGTCCTCACAATTTTTGGAATCAAACAAAAATTCCACATTGCATATCACCCCCAATCAAGTGGAATAGTTGAGAGAATGAATAGGACTCTCAAAACATCCCTAAGGAAAATGGTGCAACAGCACAATAGCACCTGGGACACAGTTCTCCCCTTTGCACTAATGTTCATAAGGAACACGGTATCCACGTCGACAGGATACACCCCCCACACCCTCATGACCGGACGACCCATGAAGGGGACAGGATATTTGCTAGGACTCGATTTGGCCAGCCCCACAGTCACCGCCCTCACCCATGAGAAAGCAGTTCAGCAGATTGTCGGGAATGTAAAAGCAGCCCAGCTCGCAGCAGCTGTTAGGCTTGGGACACGGAAGGAGCAAAGTAAAGTTTGCTTCAACAAAACAGTACACGCCACAGAATTTGTAGTCGGGCAGCTATCCCTATACAACCCCAGCTCATTCCTCTCCCCCAAATTTCCTGGACCGTACTCCATTTCGGACAAAGTCAGCCCCTCTGTATACAAGATCACATATCCCAATGGCAAGTCTGGATAGTTCCACATAAACCAGCTTCAGGCTTCTGGCACAGAGAACAACCATTCACACCACATCTCACTTGCAGCAGCAGATGAACACGCCCCGCCCACAGACCACCTATTCCTCCCCTCCCCCAACCAGTCCAGCCCATCCTCAGACACTACTTCGACTCCACCCCCAGAGGCACGACTCCGCCTCTCCCTTCATTCAACCAGCAGCGTCAGCGACAGCTCCATAGCACCGCAACACGATTACACCCCTGCACCAGGTCCCACTCCCAGCGACTCCGAACAAGATTCCTTTGAGACCACGTACATTAAAGCCCCTGATCCGGACCCACCGCCCGACGATTATGGATTGCCCCTTACCACCTCCAACCTCGACACGAAACACTGGCACTGAGAAAATTCGTACAGACTCATCCGGAATGATGAGATGGACCCCACTTCACCCCAAGCAGCTTTGGCACAACTACTCCAGTCACGAGTATGGCAACCGGGAGAAGATGATGACTTAGAGTCTGACTCCCACCAGGCGAGCCCCTTTGCGACTCTGTTCGCTGTAGAGCAATGAGGTGTCCAGATGATGGTAAAATGGAACCGATGGAGATTTACGGTGTCCTTTCTGATGGAACCTGCACGATTGTGTTATGTTAAATGTTTGTTCCTGTAAATGTTGAATGTTGTTTGTGCATTTAAAGTTTATTCATGGCCCCACGCCACCACTCTTTTAACGCCCACTGGCAGTTAAAGGAACAAGTTTGTCGGCAGACCCCCAATCATAACTACTCTTCTGATTCAAAGGTAATCACAAGAGGCAATATCCACGGCAAACACAAATTCTTTCCGTTCTTGTCCGGTCGCTCAGGCAGTGGAGAAACGGCACTGGTCCCCGCCCTGCTTGAGGACCCCCATCTGGTCAGCTACGCTCGGGTAGTGCACTTACGGAGCTGATCACCATCCTACCCGGGGATTCCACCCATTCTTACCCGCCGCGGCCCATACGCACCCCATTTGGAACTTTTGGTTCAAAACTCTTTTGTTTGTTTTCCAGCGACCCTTAGGTTGCCCTCCATATGCTATTTACATCCTCAAACACTGGGATGGTGCACTCACCGCATCGACCGCACAGGCTGTAAGACTGCTCGCGCTGACTGTATTTTCTTCTCGGATGTCTTGTCCCAAAATATTTTGTTTAAAAAAAAATGAGGGATCACAGATGGTGACCAATTATAATGGGTAATTGGCAATAAAAGGAGCGACAGACAGACATACGAGATCTTAAGCAAGATAATAACAGATGTTATGCTTGTGTCCACAGAAATCCAGAACCACAGAAGCCACAGGAAGACCATGGAAGGAAGAAGAGAACATGAAGACAGACATCATGGTCTACATTTGAATCTTCGCGGGATCCCTACAGTTGCGTGCGGATGCGACCCCCCCTGACCCCTACCTCACAGGCCGTGAATGTTTCCCATCCCTGCCATACACCACTCCCAGAGACAGCAACTGATACACCAATCTGGTGTGACAAGTTCATCACCTGGTATTCCCTGTCCTACATTGTAGAAGCACTGTTAGCCATGGCAATACTCTGCAGTGTCATTCAGACACTGAGACTTAGGAAATGGCGAAGGAAAGCCTCCCACACTCCGGTATATACATTCAGACCCCCTATTTTCGGATTTCAGCAAACCCCCCACTCTCTACAAGTGAATTAAAGTGCATCGACTTTTTTTTGTTTGTTTGTTCTAATGAAAAGATGTAAAACTCTGTACTTGACTGCCAAGCTACAGAGACCTGTATTGCTGCTACTGTATAGTTTATACTGTTGTAAATTCTTTTAAGTAACTAAGGATAGTTTAGATAAGAATAGTTAGAGGTTCCCGTGTTTAATTGTAATGCATGCCTGAATGTCATAGCGCCCCGTCGAATTTTATAATAATGTGTGTATATAAAACAATTTAGGTAAAGTTCAAATCCATAGGACAGAGTAGAGTAGAGCCTGTCCTTGATTGAGGCCTTAGGCAGAGAACAAAGAAGATTCAGTAATATGATCCTTCACGCTTCGCGTTGAGGATCACAAGGAGGGTGTGCAGCCATCTGGGATGGCCACTTACAGAATGCAAAATGGACTCTCACAAAGAACGTAGGGAAATGTGGACATTGCTAGACAGCAAGCAGGCACAGAGCCTGAATGTACATTTGGGAAGCAGTTACCAGACGGAATCGAAACTCTGGGCCGATTAGCATATTGATGGCCCATCTCCGAGAAACAAAGGACTAACACTCAGATAGTTGATACTGTTACAGAATCCCGGCACCAGAAAGACACAAACAAAGCAAGGCCAATGGCCACCTAGGACACGCCCAGCCATCATGGCACCCACCCCTTTATTGGTTAAGATCGATAACAATGATCGAGAAGCTGCCAAATTAATTGGGACCAAGTTTAAGGCCCACCTAAAAGCGCGCGAAGCCCCTCCAAGTATAAGAAGGGACCCCCACGAGAGATTCACTCTCTTGGATTTGGCTCTCAAGCAGAGAGACCCATCCATTAGCATCACCAGAAGCAAGTAAGTTCAAGGTCAACGCTCGCTACCAGACGGACGACCTTAGCTGTTCTCCAGTATCTCTTCGAACCCAACAGCCTCAGATCCGAACAACAGCCATTGTTCCTCTGACTCAGTGGGAACCGAAGTTAAGTATAGGCTTTAGCGTTAGAGATAGTTTAGTTTGTAGTACTGTTGTGCATGAGTAGATCTTACTGTGTGTGTAAATAAATACTATTGATTTTGAACTAACTAACTGGTGTATTGGCTCTTTGATCGGTATTCGGGTTGAACCTTGTGGCGGTATCGAGAGATCCCTGGCGACTCGGAAAGTACACTCACAATTAGGATTAAGAAAGGCGACCATATTGACCGCAATATTTATAACCAAATAAATATAGCAGCAATACTCACACACACTGAGATACACACACTCATTCACATTCATACACACACACACTGAGATACACACACTCATTCACATTCATACACACACACACTGAGATACACACACTCATTCACATTCATACACACTGAGATACACACACTCATTCACATTGATACACACACACACACTGAGATACACACACTCATTCACATTCATACACACACACTGAGTTACACACACTCATTCACATTCATACACACTGAGATACACACACTCATTCACATTGATACACACACACACACTGAGATACACACACTCATTCACATTCATACACACACACACTGAGATACACACACTCATTCACATTCATACACACACACACTGAGATACACACACTCATTCACATTCATACACACACACACTGAGACACACACACTCATTCACATTCATACACACTGAGATACACACACTCATTCACACACTGAGATACACACACTCATTCACATTCATACACACACACTGAGATACACACACTCATTCACATTCATACACACACACACTGAGATACACACACTCATTCACATTCATACACACACACACACTGAGATACACACACTCATTCACATTCATACACACACACACTGAGATACACACACTCATTCACATTCATACACACACACACACTGAGATACACACACTCATTCACACACTGAGATACACACACTCATTCACATTCATACACACAGATACACACACTCATTCACATTCATACACACACACACTGAGATACACACACTCATTCACATTCATACACGCACACACTGAGATACACACACTCATTCACATTCATACTCACACACTGAGATACACACTCATTCACATTCATACTCACACACTGAGATACACACTCATTCACATTCACACACTGAGATACACAAACTCATTCACATTCATAAACACACACACTGAGATACACACACATTCACATTCTTTACACACACACTGAGATACACACACTCATTCACATCAATACTCACACACAGATACACACACTCATTCACATCCATACGCACACACTGTGATACACACACTCATTCACATTCACCCACACTGAGATACACATTCGTTCACACACAACACACTGAGATACACACACTTATTCACATTCACACACACTGAGATACACACACATTCACATCCATTCACACTGAGATACACACACTCATTCACATTGATACACTCAATGAGATACACACACTCATTCACATTGATACACTCAATGAGATACACACACTTATTCACATTGATACACTCAATGAGATACACACACTCATTCACATTGATGCACACGCACTGAAATACACACACTCATTCACATACATACTCACACACACTGAGATACACACGCTCATTCACATTCATACTCACACACTGAGATACACACACTCATTCACATTGATTCACACGCACTGAGATACACACACTCATTCACATACATACTCACACACACTGAGATACACACACTCATTCACATTCATACACACACACACTGAGATACACACACTCATTCACATCGATACACACACACACTGAGATACACACACTCATTCACATTCATACACACACACTGAGATACACACACTCATTCACATTCATACTCACACACACTGAGATACACACACTCTTTCACATTCACACACACACGCTGAGATACACACACTCATTCACATCGATACACACACACACACTGAGATACACACATTGACACACACACACTGAGATACACACACTCATTCACATTCATACTCACACACACTGAGATACACACGCTCATTCACATTCATACTCACACACTGAGATACACACACTCATTCACATTCATACACACACACTGAAATACACACACTCATTCACATTCACACACTGAGATACACACACTCATTCACATTCACACACTGAGATACACACACATTCACATTCATACTCACACACACTGAGATACACACTCATTTACGTTCATACACACTGAGATACACACACTCATTCATGTTCATACTCACACACTGAGATAGACACACTCATTCACATTGATACTCACACACTGAGATACACACTCATTCACATTGATACACTGAGATACACACGCTCATTCACATCCACGTACACACACACTGAGATAGACACACTCATTCACATTGATACTCACACACTGAGATACACACTCATTCACATTGATACACTGAGATACACACGCTCATTCACATCCACGTACACACACACTGAGATACACACACTCATTCACATTCACACACTGAGATACACACACTCATTCACATCCACACACACACACTGAGATACACACACTCATTCACATTCATACACACACACACTGAGATACACACACTCATTCACATCCACACACACACACACTGAGATACACACACTCATTCACATTCATACACACACACACTGAGATACACACACTCATTCACATTCATACACACTGAGATACACACACTCATTCACATTGATACACACTGAGATACACACACTCATTCACATTCATACCCACACACACTGAAATACACACTCATTCACATTCACACACACTGAGATACACACCGTCATTCACACCCATACACACACACACACTGATTTACACACTCATTCACATTCATACTCACACACTGACAGACACACACTCATTCACATTGATGCACATGCACTGAGATACACACGCTCATTCACATTGATTCACACGCACTGAGATACACACACTCATTCACATTCATACACACACACTGAGATACACACACTCATTCACATTCATACACACGCACACTGAGATACACACACTCATTCACATTCATACACACACACTGAGATACACACACTCATTCACATTCATACACACACACACTGAGATACACACACTCATTCACATTCATACACACACACACACTGAGATACACACACTCATTCACATTCATACACACACACACTGAGATACACACACTCATTCACATTGGAACACTTCTGAAGCCGATATGATCTCAAACGGCATCCTGTTTTAACAATATCTGCCAAAAGGGGTGTTAAAGGTGCACAGTTTCCTGCTGGATTTATCGAGCTGGATTTGCCAGAATTCTTTTGAGGCGTCAAGTTTGGTGAAGAGCTTGGCGCGAGCTATCTCGCATGCGATATCTTCGCGCTTAGGAATTGGATAAGGCTCCCTCATGATATTGCGAATCAGATCCTTGGGATCAATGCAAATTCTCAGCTCGCCAGAAGGCTTTTTTATGCACACCATGGAACTGACCCAATCGGTTGGTTCCGTAACTCTTGAGATCACTCCTTGGTCTTGGAGGTCCTGCAGCTGATGCTTGAGGCGGTCCTTGAGGGGTGCTGGGACTCTGCGAGGTGTATGCACCACAGGCGTGGCGTTCGGTTTGAGTAGGATCTTGTAAGTATATGGGAGCGTGCCCATGCCTTCGAAGACATCGCGGTGCTGGTCGATGATGGTGTCGAGTTGCGCCCTGAAGTCAGCGTCCTGGAAGGCAGGCATGTCATCAGGAGAGAGAGAGTGAACTCTTTGAACGAGGTTCAACACCTTGCACGCCTGTGTGCCAAGCAGGGAGTCCTTCGAGAGGAATCTCGAAAGGAAGGATGGCTTTCCGTGACTTGTGCGTCACTTCAAGTTGGCACGAGCCGGTAGCAGGAAATCCTCTCCACAGCGGAGGATTTTGCTATTATGGAAAGATGCGAAGCCCCCTAGTGTGGAAGCTTGGATCAATGACATGGCAGGGTTCATCAAGCTGGAGAGGATAAAGTTTGCCTTGCGAGGGTCTGTGCAAGGGTTCCTCAGGCGGTGGCAACCGTTCCTAGACTATCTTGCGGTCGCTCGGGTGAGTTGCTTTACTTTGAGGAGCTGCTGACGTAGGGGGTCCGACTGAACACCGAAAACGATCTGGTCGCGTATCATGGAGTCGGAGGTGGGCCCGTAGCTGCAAGATTGCGCAAGGATGCGGAGGTGTGTTAGAAAGGATTGGAAAGGTTCATCCTTACCCTGCAAACGCTGCTGGAACACGTAGCGTTCGCAATTTTCATTCACCTCTACGCTGCAGTGAGTGTCAAACTTGAGGAGGACCGTCTTGAACTTCGTCTTGTCTTCATCATCTGTGAAGGTGAGAGAGTTGAAAATGTGAATAACATGGTCCCCGGCCATGAGGAGGAGAAGAGCAATCTTTCTGGTGTCCGAGGCGCCCTCCCTGTCCGTGGCTTCGAGGAAGAGCTGGAAGCGTTGTTTGAAAATCTTCCAGTTGGCCCCGAGGTTGCCGACGATGCGGGGCGACAGCGGCGGGCTGATGTTGTCCATATTGCAGGATGACGGAATGCTGGCGGAAGGCAGATCACTTGCAGGTAGGTCTAAGAAGTGCTAGTATCCCACCACTCCTGGTATCATGATGTGTTGGGTGTTCTGGATCACATACAGGTCACCAACACTTGAGATAGTGCAACACTATTTTATTGAATCATTAACTGTTTAAACATTCTTAGACTGTGGGTTAATACGATACTAGCTTTAACTAAAGACCTCTGCCTTGTCCTAACCAGTCGATGAACTCAGCACATGGTGAATGTCTGTGTAGCAGGCTGTGAGCTCTGTCCTCCCAGCTAGCTGCTACTCGAATGAGCGGGAACTCTGATGCCCCCTGTCTTTATAGTGCGAATGCTCTCACTGGTGATTGGCTGCGGTCTTGTGTATGTTGATTGGTCCCACTGCGTGTCCATCAGTGTGTGTCTGCACCATGATATACTGGTGTATATTATGACGGCAACTGTGGCCTTCCCCCTTGGATGGGCAACGTGGCTGTTATGGGTTGTGCAGCAGGCCGCGACAATGGCAGTCCGTGACTGGGCACCCCAGTACCACGGAAGACGCCCCAACCCCAACCCCAAGGCCCATCCCCTGGCCAATCCCACTACTCCACCCGGCCCCGCTCCTGAACCAACCATGCCAGTGGCTGGGCCGTGCGTGCACGGCCGCACCTCTGCTAACATGACCCACCTCGCCTCTCTCCCTCAGCCACGGCGCCTGTTTCCCGATTGTTAAAACCACAAGTGAATTTCGCCGTCGGTAATTCCTCCTGGCGGAGGCGGAGCATCGCGGGCGCCCCAGAGAATACCCAGATAATGATACGCCAATGGCGTTTATGTGCGGTGTAGAACACGTTCACGCTGCTTTCGAGGCACCGGAGCATGGCATTCCGTCGAGGCGATTCTCCGCTCGATCGTGCCTTGCGATTCCGGCGTCACTGGACGGCGAATCCGGCCCCCAAATGTTCTGTGGGAAATGTATGGGATTCTCCGATTTGGAGGCTATGTCCAGAGAAGCCGTGGAGTTTTATGTGAGAAAAATCATGGTTGCCCTAGCACTGATCCGGTGATGGGCTCGAACCCGCGCCACGTAAAACGCCCGGCCTCCACGACAAAAACGGCCGGAGGATTGCCGGGTCCATGGTCGCGCATGCGCAAGTCGGTGACCCGCAGCGGTCCTGCCGCACAACATGGCGCTGGCCATGCGCGGACCTGACCTGCCTGATACTGCACACGTGGACACCCCCTCACCACCCCCTTGCTACACCCCCACCAGCCCTAGCCGAAGGCCCCCCCCCCCCCCCCCCCGCCAGCAAGCAGCATGGCTCCTGACCGACTGTGGTGGTGCAGGACACAGTCCTCACCCGCCACGCCGGGTTCCTGACCGCAGAGACCACACGTCCCCCGTGGGAAGTCGGCCCATATGCAGCGGAACATCGGGGGGAGGGCCTTCAGGTGACGCCCTGAGGCCGCCCCAATGGTGCGTGCTGCACTCGTCGATGATGCCGTTTCGGAGGGGGCGCAGCATCCGAAAACAGGTGCCGTCCCCGATTCCGTCGTAAAAAGGGATTCTCCGCCGGATCGCCGATTACGAAATTCTCCGGCGAATGGAGAATCCCGCCCAGGATATTTGGGAGGAACAGTTGATTGTACCTTATGGTCTCTGCTGTAGACGGTTCGAAATCTGGATTCTAACAGTCTCCGCTCAGGGTATCGGTTTTATGATTTACTTTAATTACACATTCCCCAGTATGCAGCTAGTGAGTTTGAGGGAGGCAATTCACCGTCAAATTTTACCCCCTGCTCCCGAAAAGAGTTACTAAACCTCTTTGTATCTAAATCCCTTTGTCAAAGTTGTAAATGAACTTACAATTTGTCTGGATTTAAATTTCTCTTCATACCTTCCACACTCTTTAACTTTTCAATCAGTATTACTCAATTGAAACATTCAAACTCGTTATACCCACGGAGGCTTTAACACCCACCATCTAGCACTCCACCAATGAATTTTGACCAGAGACACAGAAACTGCTTGGTAACCTGCCACTAACTCATGAATGGGCAATATGACACGACCTAAGATTCTTTCCTTTGGATAGATTTAATATTATATTCTTAGACTGGCAAATTAGTCTGCGGTGAAAACTCTAACTTGCAGACACCAAAAAAGGACACCAGACAGAGCAGCACTCTGCATCAAGATTAAACTTCCTCAGCCTGGTTTCAGGAAGATTATTACCATTGCCAGTCGAGCACACCAAATCAGTCAATGCCAACTTTCCCTCAGTGTCACGATCAACTTTTCTTTAAATGTGTTTGATGGGGACAGTGTAGAGGGAGCTTTACTCTGTATCTAACCCCATGCTGTACCTGTCCTGGGAATGTTGAAGGGGCAGTGTAGAGGGAGCTTTACTCTGTATCTAACCCCGTGCTGTACCTGTCCTGGGAGTGTTTGATGGGGACAGTGTAGAGGGAGCTTTACTCTGTATCTTACCCCGTGCTATACCTGTCCTGGGAGTGTTTGATGGGGACAGTGTAGAGGGAGCATTACTCTGTATCTTACCCCGTGCTGTACCTGTCCTGGGAGTGTTTGATGGGGACAGTGCAGAGGGAGCTTTACTCTGTATCTAACCCCGTGCAGTACCTGCCTGGGAGTGTTTGATGGGGACAGTGTAGAGGGAGCTTTACTCTGTATCTAACCCCGTGCTGTACCTGTCCTGGGAGTGTTTGATGGGGACAGTGTAGAGGGAGCATTACTCTGTATCTTACCCCGTGCTGTACCTGTCCTGGGAGTGTTTGATGGGGACAGTGCAGAGGGAGCTTTACTCTGTATCTAACCCCGTGCAGTACCTGCCTGGGAGTGTTTGATGGGGACAGTGTAGAGGGAGCTTTACTCTGTATCTAACCCCGTGCTGTACCTGTCCTGGGAGTGTTTGATGCGGACAGTGTGGAGGGAGCTTTACTCTGTATCTAACCCCATGCTGTTCCTGTCCTGGGGGTGTTTGATGCGGACAGTTAGAGAGGGAGCTTTACTCTGTATCTAACCCCATGCTGTTCCTGTCCTGGGAGTGTTTGATGGGGACACTGTCGAGGGAGCTTTACTCTGGATATAACCCAGTGCTGTACCTGTCCTGGGAGTGTTTGATGGGGACAGTATAGAGGGAGCTTTACTCTATATCTAACCCCGGGCTGTACCTGTCCTGGGAGTGTTTGATGGGGACAGTGTCGAGGGAGCTTTACTCTGTATCTAACCCCGTGCTGTACCTGTCCTGGGAGTGTTTGATGGGGACAGTGTAGAGGGAGCTTTACTCTGTATCTAACCCAGTGCTGTACCTGTCCTGGGAGTGTTTGATGGGGACAGTGTAGAGGGAGCTTGACTCTGGATATAACCCAGTGCTGTACCTGTCCTGCGAGTGTTTGATGGGGACAGTGTAGAGGGAGCTTTACTCTGTATCTAACCCCATGCTGTTCCTGTCCTGGGAGTGTTTGATGGGGACAGTGTCGAGGGAGCTTTACTCTGGATATAACCCAGTGCTGTACCTGTCCTGGGAGTGTTTGATGGGGACAGTATAGAGGGAACTTTATTCTGTATCTAACCCCGTGCTGTACCTGTCCTGGGGGTGTTTGATGCGGACAGTGTAGAGGGAGCTTTACTCTGTATCTAACCCCATGCTGTTCCTGTCCTGGGGGTGTTTGATGCGGACAGTGTAGAGGGAGCTTTACTCTGGATATAACCCAGTGCTGTACCTGTCCTGGGAGTGTTTGATGGGGACAGTGTAGAGGGAGCTTTACTCTGTATCTAACCCCATGCTGTTCCTGTCCTGGGAGTGTTTGATGGGGACAGTGTCGAGGGAGCTTTACTCTGGATATAACCCAGTGCTGTACCTGTCCTGGAAGTGTTTGATGGGGACAGTATAGAGGGAGCTTTACTCTGTATCTAACCCCGGGCTGTACCTGTCCTGGGAGTGTTTGATGGGGACAGTGTCGAGGGAGCTTTACTCTGTATCTAACCCCGTGCTGTACCTGTCCTGGGAGTGTTTGATGGGGACAGTGTGGAGGGAGCTTTACTCTGGATATAACCCAGTGCTGTACCTGTCCTGGGAGTGTTTGATGGGGACAGTATAGAGGGAGCTTTACTCTGTATCTAACCCCGTGCTGTACCTGTCCTGGGAATGTTTGATGGGGGCAGAGTACATGGAGCTTTACTTTGTATCATTTTTTAATGTAGTTTATTACAATCATGAATCAAAACAGGTTACAACACATAAAGACCCCGGGAAACATACTTCCCACCAATCAACTATAGAGTCTGTACAAATTTTCTCCCCTTTTTCGCCGCCGTGCAATCACAGAGGCGAAGTCCACGACTTTGGCCTTCCTCCTCTCCATGAGCTCCAGCTTCTCTGAAACCCCAAATATCGCCACCAAAGCATCCAGGTCCACCTCCTCCTCCACTATCCTGGCTAAGACCACAAACACTCCCGCCCAGAATCTTCCCAATTTTCAGCAACTCTAAAACGTGCGTGTGATTCGCTGGCCCCCGCCCACTCCTCTCACACTCATCTGTGTTATGGGCCAGGGTTTAGAGAACCGTAAAGTGTATCATGGAGTTCACCTGACCCACATCGTTTAATAGATTGTGGTTATGGGGAGCACATGGGCCTACCTTATAGGTGTAATGCAACAGAAATCTACAGTACTTTTAAATTAAAACAATGTTTATTTATGAAACCAGTGCACACTTTATAAATCCACAGTAAACATCTTAACAACTATCAACACCAATAAATCCCCCAAAGAATACAGTACTCTATAAGTAACTCTTAATCTTTCCTTGCAACATCCATAAGTCAAAAAAAAACTTTTTACAGAAAGACATCAGGTTTAATTTCTCTTCTGAGAACAGTTACCACTTTGAAATCCCCAAATGAACATTCTTTAGCTTGCAGAGATTCATAGACATCTTGCTGTGACTGCCGCTTCTCCAAATCTAAAACAAAACTAACACACACCCTGTAGCAGACAGCCCAAAGTGAAAGTAAAAGCAGACAGACAACCCAGCTCCACCCACACTCTGACATCACTGAAAAACATCCATTTCTTAAAGGTACATCCACTACAGCTATTTTATAACCCCCCATTTCTTAAAGGTACTCTCACATGACATCTGCTACCCCCTGAAAGAACCCACTCATTCTCGCCCAAGTCATATGCACCCTGTGCACCATCTTAAACTGTGTCAGGCTCATCCTTGCACAGGAGGAGGTCCCGTTTACCCTTCGCATGTGCCTCACTCCATACTCCCCAATTGATCTCCATTCCCAACTCCACTTCCGCTTTCTCCTTAATCTTCACCACCCGCTCGCCTCCCTGCTCCCCCAGACACTTGTATATATCCCCAATTCTTCCCTCCCCTTCCATATCTGGAAGCAGCGGTCGCTCCAGCGGGGTGTATCCCGGCAACCGAGGCAACCCACTCCAGACCTTTCACGCAAAGTCCCTAACCTGTAAATACTTGAACTCACTACCCTTCAGCAGCTCTACCCTCTCCCTTAGCTCCTCCAGACTGGCGAACCCTTCCTCCAAATACAGATCCCTCACCTTGACCAGCCCCACTTCCCTCCACCTCCTGTATACACTATCCAGCCCCCCCCGGCTCAAACCCATGATTCTCGCACAGCGGAGTTAGCACCGACATCCCTTCCACCCTGAAATGCCTCCTCAGCTGATTCCATATCTTCACCGTGGACTGCACCACCGGGGTTCCTGAATACCTACTCGGAGCCATTGGCAATGCTGCCGTCACCATAGCCTTCAAACTAGACCCCTTACAAGATTCCTCCTCCATCCTAACCCACTCTACCCCTTCTCCTTCCCACATTCGCTGCCCAATAATAATGAAGCAGGTTCGGCAACCGCCACCCACCCCCCCCCCCCACCCCCCCACCCCCCCCCCCGCCTCTGCTGCCTCTGCCTCTGTAGCAGGTCCTCCCCACCCTCGGCACCTTCCCCGTCCATACAAAGTCAGAGATTATCGTGTCCACTTTCCGAAAAAAGGCCTTTGGTATAAAAATCAGGAGAGCCTGAAAAATAAACAAGAGCCTCGGCAGAATATTCATTTTCACCACTTGGACCCTCCCCGCCAACGTTATGTGCAGTGTATCCCACCTCTGAAGATCCTCCCTGGCCTCCTCCTCCAGCTTTGTTAAGTTCCACTTATGGAGCCCCATCCATTCCCTCGCTACCTGAATCCCCAAGTACCTAAACCGATCCCTCGCTACTGTAAATGGCATTCCCCCTAAATTAGCCCGCTGTGCCAGCTCATTCACCAGGAATTCCTCGCTTTTCCCTACATTCAGCTTGTATCCCGAGAACCCTCCAAACCTCCCCAGCAGACCCATAATCCTTCACATACTCTCCAATGGATCTGAAACATACACCAAGAGGTCATTGGCATAGAGCGACACTCGATGCTCCCTCTGTCCCCTCATTATCCCTGCCACTCTGCCGACCCCCTGAGAGCCATCGCCAATGGCTCTATGGCCAGTGCAAACAGCAGCGGCGACAGCGGGCACCCCTGCCGCGTACCCCTATGTAAGTCAAAGCTTCGTGAGCTCATGTCATTCGTCCTCACCCTCGCCCTTGGTGCCACATACAGCAACCCCACCCATGCCACAATTATCGGCCCAAACCCAGACCTTGCCAAAATCTCAAACAAGTACCGCCATTCGACCCGATCAAATGCTTTCTCCGTGTCCATGGGCACCACCACCTCTGGTACCAGAGCCCTCAACGGATTCATCACCACATTCAACAGCCGTCGTATATTACCTGCGAGCTGCCTGCCCTTCACGAAGCCTATTAGAATTTCTGCAACCACCCCGGGGACACAATCCTCCATCCTCCCCGCCAACAACACATCCGTGTTCAATCGTGATAAGGGTCTATACGACCCACATTCCACCGGGTCCTTCCATTTTTTGGGTATTAGTGTGATTACTGCCTGCTTCATCGTCCCCGGCAACTCCCCCTTCTCCAGTGCTTCATTAAACACCCCCAAGAGGTGCGCCAGGTCCGCCGCAAATTCCTTATAAAATTCTGCTGGGTACCCATCCGGCCCAGGGGCCTTCCCCGACTTCGTACCCCTGATACTATCCAGCACCTCCCTCAGCCCCAGGGGCTCCTCCAACGCCTGCCTCTATGCTTCCTCCACCTGGGGAAATTCCAGCTCGCCCAGAAACCACCCCATGTCCCCCTCCTCTCCCCCCCGGGTCCGCCTCGTACAGTCCCTGTTAATACTCCTCAATTGCCTCATTTATCTTCCCTGGCTCTGACACCACATCCCCAGCCCCAGTCCGGATCTTCCATATTTCCCTGGATGCAGCAAAATCCCTCCGCGCCATTCCCTCCGCGGTGAGCACCCTCGAATGCTCCCTGTCCACCTCCACTATCTCGCTCACTAGACGGTCATATTCCTCCCTCCTTCCCTTCTGCGCACGAGCCTGAAACAAAATCATTTCTCCCTGGACCACTGCCTTCAGCGCTTGCTAAAAAATGCCCTCCGACACCTCCCCATTCTGATTCAACTCCACACAATCCCTAATCGCAAACCGCGTCTTATCAGAAAAACCTCCATCCGCCAACAACCCCGAATTGAACCTCCACCCCAACCTCTGCTCTCGTTCCATTCTAAACCCAATATCCAGCCAGTGGGGTGCATGGTCCGAGATAACTATCCCCGCATACTCTGCCCCCTCCACCCCAACCAAAACCTCCCGCCTCACTGCTAACTAATCAATCCTCGAATACACCTTATAGACATGTGAAAAGAAGGAATACTCCCTTCCCCCTGGGTTCTGAAAACGCCATGGATCCACCATACCCATTCTCTCCATAAACCCCCGCAGCTCGATCGCCATTAGTGCTATACCCATCGTCTTGGGGCTCGACCTATCCACCCTCGGCTCCAGGACACAGTTAAAATCTCCTCTCATGATCAACTGGTGTGTAGTGTCATGAGAATGTCCCTTTAAGAAATGTTTGGCTGCTCATGTTACTGCAGTGATGTCAGAGTGTGGGTGGAGCTGAGCTCTGGTTCTGCTTTTTAGTTTCACTTTGAGAAAAGCTTGGGTGTGTCTGTGTCTTTTTGGTTTTGTTTCAGTGTTGGAGCTGAAGCCAGACAGAGCAGGTGTGCTGTTGATCTCTCTGCCATGAAAAGACTATCTCTTGATCATTTGGTGAATTCAGAATTATAAATGTTTTCAGCAGTGAATTTAAAACTGACGTGCTTCTGTTAAAAGGTGTTTCTTTTGTCTTCTGGATGTTGTTTGGGAAGTTATTAAGGATTACCTAGTGTTGTATTCTTTGGAGGTTGTATTTGAATTAATGGTTGCTAAGATATTCACTCTTTGTTTTAAAAAGGTGAACTTAAGTTCATAGAATAAACATTGTTTTGCTTTAAAAAATACTTTTCCATTTCTGCTGTCCCACACCTGTAGAGTGGGCCGTGTGCGCCCCATACCACAATCTATTAAAAGTTGTGGGGCAGGTGAACTCCATGATACACTTTGTGGTTCTCTAAATCCTGGCCCATAACAGTGGCCAAATCCGGGAATTCTGGGATTTATCCACTTCTCAGAAGGATCTGGAAACGCACAGGCGAGCTCCATTTTGCAGACTTTAAGGTTCAGTTCCGTTAAACCTTGGAGAGAGCAGTTCTGCTTCGACCTTGAGAGCAGGAAGAAGCAGGTTTAAAACACTCTCTCTATCAGCTCTCTGCCTGGCAGTTTAAATGCTTCCAGGCAGGCCTGTGAAAGTCTCATTCTCTGTGTGAAAGGCTGGGAAAGGCCCGGTCAGGGATCTCTGTCCTGAGATACCTAAAAGCTCCTGAAGACTAGGCCCTTCGCTCTCTCTTCATACCATAGCCAGAAATGCTGCACAAAGACCAGGCAAACAGTTGAAAGGCAGAGTGGGCAGAGAACCTGGTGTAAACTCCGGCAGAGAATTCTAATATTATCCCAGTGCGACTGAGAATCAATCTGGTGAAGGCCTGTACAAGTGAAGGGGTCTCTCCGGAGGATTCCCTGCTGCCTGTGTGGTCTAAATGAAGGCAGATACTAAAAGAAATTCCAAACCATCAGGTGGTTTTAACCCTTCGCATTCTGCGAGCATCACCACCTACAAAGACCACAACTTCAGCAGCGAAGTTACTCATCTCTCATTCCCAGCTTAATCCCTGTTATTTTGACCCTTCCCTATCCCCACCTTGTGTCTGTCTTGTGTGTACCTGGGTGGAGGTTGGGACAGGAATAGGGGAATAATTAGATTATTAGACCATTGTTTTTCTATTACACGTACATGTTTATCTCTTTTGTTCCAAATCAACAGTTTTTAAATGTTTTACTTGCAAATCTGGGGCCTGTAACTCACTGGAGCAGTCAAGGTATCAGGAAAATATACAAATTATTGGTTAATTCACTTATGTTGGGACTCTGACGCTAGAATTGACTGCGTACTAGCCTCGGGTCCCTGTACTAATGTATGCGTGAATGTGTGTCTGTGTATGTGTGAATGTGAGTGTGTATGTGTGCGAGTGTATGTGAATGTGTGTGTGTATGAGTGTCATGAGAATGTCGCTTTAAGAAATGTTTGGCTGCTCATGTTACTGCAGTGATGTCAGAGAGTGGGTGGAGCTGAGCCCTTGTTCTGCTTTTTAGTTTCACTTTGAGAAAAGCTTGGGTGTGTGTGTCTTTTTGGTTTCGTTTTTCAGTGTATTGCAGCTGAAGTCAGACAAAGCAGCTGTACTGCTGTTCTCTCTGCCACGAAGGACTATCTCTTAATCATTTGGCGAATTCAGAATTATAAATGTTTTCAGTATTGAATGTAAACCCTGATGTGCTTCTGTTTAAAGGTTTGTTAAGTCTTTTGGGTGTGAAAGGACAGCATACAGGTTACTTAGTGTTGTATTCTTTGGGAGTTATCCTTGAATTAATGGTTGCTAAGATATTCACTCTTTGTTTTAAAAAGGTTAACTTGAGTTCATAGAATAAACATTGTTTTGTTTTAAAAAATACTTTTCCATTTCTGCTGTACCACACCTGTAGAGTGGGCCGTGTGCTCCCCAGACCACAATCTATTAAAAGTTGTGGGTCAGGTGAACTCCATGATACCCTTTGGGGTTCTCTAAACCCTGACCCAAAACAATGTGTGTGAGTGTATATGTATGTGAATGTGTATGTGTGAATGAGTGTGTGCATGAATGTTTGGTTGCGTGAGTGTATGTGTGTGCGTGAATGTGTGCGTGCGTGAATGTGTGAGTGTGTCGAAGTCTGATGTTGCACCCATCCCCCCGGTCTGAGTTTTAATAAACTTGGCTCCTCATTTGATCAGAAAGAGAGTGCAAATTCAAACACCTCCTGCTGATGGATAGACGAGAAAGAAATAAAAGAGTTCAGTTTCCCCTCTTCCCTAACCGCAACAATTAACTCAAGTGGCAGGAATGGTGAATCCTGCTTACTGTGAGAACACTGGAACTCTTATTAGCATCCACAGTATTACAATCCCAGACCAGACCCCAACGGTTGCTAGAATACTGGACAGAAACCCCAATATTTGATTTTAATTCTGTCAGACTGTGAGGTGCGATTTAACAAAGAAACAGGCATTTGGTAGATTGAAACAAACTTTATCACTAACTCAGGATTATTAACTTTAACATCATAAAGAAAATAGCTGACGATTACCAGCTAAACAATGCTTAACATTAAAATGAAACACAAACTCCAATTTGCTACCTTTATCTCCACTCAAACAACATCCATCTCAGGTCAAAATCCACTTTTGAATACATTTTGCAAGCACAGGGTTACTTGTTGCACACTTGAATAGAGTTCTTTTTAAATGACTGATTTGAGAGAGGGAGAAATTGGGCAGGAAGCAAACTGCAGATTCTTGTCTGTGTCAGACTACTGTTTAACCTGTCAGCCTTTGGTAAAATGCTCCTACCCTGTTCAGAGGCAAATCTTTAACTGTTTTGATCCCAATCTTTAACTGAACTGAAATACAACACCTGACTGCTTCAGTCCCCAGCTCCTCCTATTAACTACATCACCTGACTGAAGCTAAAACACAATGGGCGGAATCCTCCCATCTGACGGCAGAGTGTTGACGCCATCGTAAAAACTGGAGAGTTTAACGATGGCGTCATTGGACCACTAAGTGCAGTGATCACGGCATCATTGGACCACTAAGT
Organism: Scyliorhinus torazame; assembly: GCF_047496885.1. Classification (NCBI taxonomy): domain Eukaryota; kingdom Metazoa; phylum Chordata; class Chondrichthyes; order Carcharhiniformes; family Scyliorhinidae; genus Scyliorhinus; species Scyliorhinus torazame. Next base: position 19,995,497 of record NC_092725.1, on the reverse strand, counting down.
GTAGCGATCCTCTGCCCTACAGGAGACCAGCAGGATACTGGAGCAGCTCACGCCGCTTCAGCTGCCGATATCGGCGTCAAACGTGCGCCCCCGGTCTGCGCATTCACGCTGCGACCGGCACACACTCGCACATGCGTGGTAGCTTCTTCTCTACGCCGGCCCTGACGCAACATGGCGTAGGGCTCCAGGGGCCGAAGTGGAGCAAATGAGACCCCTACTAGGAGAGGCCGACCCGCCGATCGGTAGGCCCCAATCGCGGGCCAGGCCACGGTGTAGCGCCCCCCCCAGGGTCGCCCCCCCCCCTCCACCAGGCCACCCCGGACAGACTGCGTAGAGCGGCCCCCGACCGGCGCAGTAGTTCTCCGAAGCGGTGTGGACTGAGAGAATCCCGCCCACTGTCTCCAATAGCCTATTCCCCAGGGATACTTCTTGATAGAAACAAAATTCCAGTCGCCCAACTTTCAGGTAAACAATATGCAGGGCTGGAAAGAATTGTTACTTTTATGATGCTTTACTGACCACTTTTATAGCCACAAAGTCTGGCTCCCTTTCAAAGCAGGATTTTTGCAGCAGTGATATACACACACTTGAAACCAGGCTTTTAACCTTTACTGCACCAAATACATATATCTGAAATGCCTCCATTCATCACAGCGGTCACCCTCGACTCTGAGAGGCTGCCTGAAAAGGAAGAAAATTATTCACTTTCTTCACTTTATAAAGACAGGCCAGTCTGGGTTTTTCTAATTCCTCTCGGAATTTGCCTGCTCCACTCTCCCGTTTCTTTGTCCCCTTTGCCACCCTGATTGCGGTTCCCCAGAGGACTGTAGACCTTCAGCAGGGCCCTCACCCACAGACCTGAACAACATGTCTTCAGCACCTTGGTCCTGTTATTCGCCGCAGTGTCATTTCTGGACATGGTCAGCATTGAATGTAATCGCTGCAGCAACCTGCCCCAAAGTCGTTCACGCGTCTTTTGATGCCAGGAGACGGCTTTGTGATAACTGGTCAGCCAATGAGATACTTCTTTGATTCAAGGGTTCTTGCGACTGGGATGTGGTTACAGTCAGAACAATCAGAGGAAACAAGGCCCATCGAATAGTTACAACACTGATGGAACCAATTCTCTGACCATATCTGTGTCAGCTCGCGTCTTCTGGTGCCGGCCGAGGAGTGGGTGGTCGCACATTAGGGGGCCTCCTGCTCGAGGTGAATTTTTTCGGCCTTTCCTTCCCCGCCCGACTTGTGCGGTGTTTGAGGACAACAGATGTATGATTGCCTGGGCATTGTAGTGCTCCTTTGGCGGGACTGGCGTGTGGCTCATCGGACGAGGAGTGCCACGAGGAAGGTGGAGCGACTGGAGCCAGAAAGTATTCGTGCTGCGACACAGGAGAAGATGGCGGAGGGCAAGGGGGCAGCGCTGCCCGTCCCGTGGTCGACAGAGCAGCTGGGTGGAGTTCCTCAATGGCAAATTTCAGCAGCACTTACTCACTCTTCCAACTTCTTCAGGAGATAGAAGTCTGAGAACACGCACGAACAGACTCAAAAACAGCTTCTTCCCCACTGTCACCAGACTCCTAAATGACCCTCTTATGGACTGACCTCATTAACACTACACCCTGTATGCTTCATCCGATGCCGGTGTTATGTAGTTACATTGTATATGTGGTGTTGCCCTATTATGTATTTTCTTTTATTCCCTTTTCTTCCCATGTACTTAATGATCTGTTGAGCTGCTCGCAGAAAAATACTTTTCACTGTGCCTCGGTCCACGTGACAATAAACAAATCCAATCCAATCCAGAGGGAGGCGTTCGCAGAGGATTTGGCCAAGTTGGCGGAGCCGCTTAGGGCGGCGATCGAGGGGGTGGAGCAGAGGCAGGTGGCCCAGGGCCTGGTGATCCAGAAGGTGGAGGAGTCAGTGGGGGAGCACGAGGACCGGCTGACCTCGCTGGAGGCGGAGATGGGGATGGTGATGAGCAGCCAGAAAAGGCTGAGGGAGAAGCTGGAGGACCTCGAGAACCTCTCCAGGAGGCAGAACCTTCTGACCGTGGGGATGCCTGAAGGCGCTGAAGTTGCGGAGGCTGCCAAGCACCTGGCGAGCAGGCTGGAGAAGCAGGTGAGGGAGGTGGGGCCTTTGGCCGGCCCCTCGAGGTGGATCCAGGGCACTGGGCGCTGAGGAGGAGGCTGCAGGTGAGGGGGATGCCTTGGGCAGTGGTGGTGAGGCTGCGTCGGTTCCTGGTTAAGGAGAAGATCCTGGGTGGGTGAGGCAGACCAGGAGGTGCATCTGGGAGGGGAGTGAGCTGTGGATTCAGCAGCACCTGGCCAAGCGGAGGTCCGGGTAGAATCGGATCAGGGCCACCCTCTGCAAGAAGGGGATGTAGTTGGAGATTTGCCCGCTTGTGGGTGACACATCAAAAGGAAGAATTTAATTGTGGCTCGCCAGAGGAGGTGATGCATGTGATGAGAGACCATGGCCTGGGAGGAGTGTGAGAACATTGAACTTTGGAGTGGAGTTCTGTGTAAAATGTGGGGCAGACTGGGTGGGTGGATTGGGGCAGGCACGACCGTGGAGCAGTGATGGTGAGTGTGCCTTCTGTTTTTCGGTTGTTGGGACGGCTGGGGGTGGGGGTGGGGGCGGGAGGGATAGATTAGGAGGTTGAGAAGCAGTCAGAGGCCCTGGGCAGGGGCTGGGTGGGCTAGTTAACGAGAGTGAAGTGGCGGGGTGGGTTCAGTGTTGGGCTGTGGGGGAGGGTTGCTGACACGGGTGTGGTGGGTGTGGCGCAGCGAGATGGCGGCGGACATCTTGGGGTGGGCCTTGAAGAGTGCCTGATGTGGGCCGGAGTGGGAGCTGACTTAAAAATGGATATGCCCCTTCCCCCCCCCGACCAGGCTGGCCACTTGGAACATGCGAGGGCTGAATGGGCCAGTTAAACAGTCGCGCGTTTTTGGGCATTTGAGGAGTTTGAAGGCGGAAGTTGTGCTTCTGCAGGAGACTCGCCTGGAGTTGGGGGGATCAGACGAAGCGCAGGAAGGGATGTGTGGGCCAGGTGTTCCACTCAGGATTGGACATGAAGACCAGGGGGGTGGCGGTGCTGGTTAAAAAGAGGGTGGCGTTTAAGGTGGGGAGCTCTGTGACCAATCCGGGGGGTAGGTATATGATGGCCTGTGGGAAGCTGGAGAGAATGCCGATGGTCCTGGTTAATGTTTCTGCCCCAAATTGGGCTGATGTGGATTTCTGGGTGTTGGGGAGGACCCTGGACCTGGACACGCACCGTCTGATAATGGCGGGTGATTTTAACACGGTTCTGGGTCGAGGATGGACCGCTCGAGTCCTAAGTCACCGAAGGTGTCAGCGGTGGCTCAGGGGTTGAGGGGGTCTATGGATCGCATGGTGGGGCGGACCCGTGGAGGTTTGGGAGACAGAGGACGAGGGGGTTTTCGTATTTCCCGCCGGGTGTGCACTGGGTGTATTACCGGGTTGATTTCCTTGTGAAGGATGAGGTGGTGGGGCAGAGTGACCATCTCGGAGGATTCGCAGACCCTGGTTTCCATCCATGCGCCGCAGTGGGGAGACTTGCGGGTGGTCCAGAGGGAGGCCCAACAGGTCACAGTGGAGGCTGGATGGGACGGGGTGCGAGAGGGTGAGCGCCCCCATCCGGGGATACGTGGAGCTGAATGACACGGGGGAGGTTATGGCCTCCATGCTGTGGGAGGGGATAGTTAGGGGCAAATTTCAATCAGGGTGCACAGGGAGTGGATGGAAAGATGAGGAGAGGCAGGGCTGGCAGAGGAGATTCTGAGGCTGGATGGGAGATACTCGGTGGCTCCAGATGAGGATTGTTGAAGGAGAGACAGAGGCTCCAGATGAAGTTCAGGTTGGTGTCCAAGGGGAAGGCGGCAGCAATTGCGGTGGGCCAGAGGGCGGTGTACAAGTACGGGGAGAAGGCGAGTAGGATGCTGGCCCACCAACAGAGGAAGCAGGCAGTGGTGAGGGAGATTGCTCGGATGAGGGACAAGAGGGGCAAGCTGGTGTCGGAGTCCGAGAGGATGAATGGGATATTTGAGGCCTTCTGCAGAAGGCCGGACGAGTCGCAGCCTCCGCCCGGGAAGGAAAGAATGAGATGATTCCTGGATGGGTTGTTGTTCCCGATGGTGGCTGGGGAGAGGGTGCAGGGATTGGGGGTCCCGGTTGGACAGAGGGAGGGACTGGACGGTGTTGGTGCAATGCAGTCAGGGAAGGCCCCGAGGCCTTATTACTGATTTAAGTCTGAGAGCACAGTCCTGTAATTTATCCCCCGTTGTGGATTTGATGTTGCCGGATCAAATAGTGTTTGGTATGATGAGCGATTGCGAGAAAGATTATTAAGAAGACAGATTTTGCCGTGAGAAGAACCCGTAAATCTTTGCAAGGCCAGTGAGCAAGCCAGTAACGAATACGCAGAGTTCGGGGCTAAAGAAAAGCCACGATCTCGGGAAACGTCACTGAATCTATGGCACAGCTAGAGAAACAGGCAGCACGGTAGCATTGTGGATAGCACAATTGCTTCAGAGCTCCAGGGTCACAGGTTCGTTTCCGGCTTGGGTCACTGTCTGTGCGGAGTCTGCACATCCTCCCCGTGTCTGCGTGGGTTTCCTCCGGGTGCTCCGGTTTCCTCCCACAGTCCAAAGATGTGCGGGTTAGGTGGATTGGCCGTGATCAATTGCCCTTAGTGTCCAAAATTGCCCTTAGTGTTGGGTGGGGTTGCTGGGTTGTGGGGATAGGGTGGAGGTGTTGACCTTGGGTAGGGTGCTCTTTCCAAGAGCTGGTGCAGACTCGATGGGCCGGGTGGCCTCCTTCCGCACTGTAAATTCTATGAAACAGCGCTGCAGAAGGCGGCCATTTTGTGCAGGCGGCTTGAGAAAGCGCGATCCGGATGTTGACCGATCTGCGCATGCGCTTGAGACGTTTGCGCGTGGTGTCACCAGCGCGATGACGCGCACACGCTGTGGCCACGCCCACGGTAGAACAAATTGTCGTGCGAAAGGAAAAGAAACACTCGCGATGCAACAAGTTCAATCATTTTGCCTCACAACGCCGCTTTACTTCAGCGATGCCGGCAAACAACTTTTGAAAAATCGTTCTTTACACATAACAAGATACAGAGTATACGGAATGAAGGACATGAAAAAAAAATTCTAACTTCAAATAATGATTCCTCGAAGTTTACTCTGCGGGTTAACATAATGGCAGGAGTGATAACCAGGGTTAATGCACTGGGTACTGAATAGTAAAGCAACTCTTCAAGAAAGCGTTTGATGATAAATAGGATTAATTGCTAGCGCTGTAAATGGGAGGGGTTGGGAGGGGGAGGTGAGGGACGGGACGTGGAAGGTGGCCCTGCGGAGGGTGACGCCTCCTCATCGAGTGCGAGGTGAAGCCTCACCCAGTTTAAAGTGATGCATCGGGCCCTCATGACGGTTGCAAAGGCGGATCAGTTCTTTGCGGGGGTGGGGGATAGATGTGGGCGGTGTCCGGGGGGGGGGGGGGGGTGGCGGGGGGGGGTTGCGAATCACGTCCACAAGATCTGGGCGTGACCGAAGTTGAGGGGGGTTCTGGCAGGGGAATGTCAGGCGTGATGTCCGAGATTCGGGGTGTGGGGGGTGGCTCCAGGCCCGGAGCTGGCGATATTCAGTCTGTCGGAAGATCCGGGAGTCCAGGTGGAGAGACAGGCGACAGATTGGCCTTTGCTTCCCCGATAGCCCAGAGACAGATCTTGTTTTGTCGGTGGGATTGGGAGCTGCCTCAGGCTGGGGTGTGGGTGAATTCCGGTATTTGGAGAATCATAGAAGTTACAGTGCGGAAGGAGGCCATTCGGCCCATCGAGTCTGCACCTGCTCTTGGAAAGAGCACCCTACCTAAGGTCCACACCTCCACCCTATCCCCGTAACCCAGTAACCCCAACCAATGCAAAGGGCAATTTTGGAGACTAAAGGGCAATTTATCATGGCCAAGCCACCCAACCTGCTCAGCTTTGGACCGTGGGAGGAAACCGGAGCACCCGGAGGAAACCCACGCACACACGGGGGAGAAGGTGCAGACTCCGCACAGACAGTGACCCAAGCCGGGAATCGAACCTGGGACCCTGGAGCTGTGAAGCGATTGTGCTAACCACCGTGCTACCGCGCAGCTTTGTGGGGGTCAGAGGAAGGGTTCACCCGGAAGTGGAAACTGGGAATTGATTTCTTCAAGGAGGATTGAGGGGTCAGTGGGGTTTGGGGAGGGGGGGGGGTGGGGTGGTGTGGTTGGGGGGGGGGGGTTGGGGGGGGGGTGGAATTAGGAAGGAGGGGTGTGTTGGGGTGTTGGTATCCGGGAGGTTGGGGGCTGGTGGTTTAAGTCCAGGTGGATATTTTGGACGTCTGATAGTTTAATGTAAATATGTAAAATGCCTTGTTTAGTTCAATACATTTAAGAGCGAGATTCACCATCCACTTCTCAAGGGCAACTATAGATGGGCAAGTCAATGCCGTCCTTACTTGTGATGCCCAGTCTGAGAATGAGAACAAAAGAACATCGAGAATTGGGGCAGGAGTGGCCATTCGGTCCCTCAAGCAGCTGCATCATTCAATAAAGTCCTGGCTGGGTAAAGGATGTGGGGGAGTAGGGTTCAACACTGAGCAAACCCAGGCATGGCAGAACAACAGACTGTGCCCTACAATCATTCTGAGGGTGCTGACGGCTCTCCGTAGGCTGCCCAAGCCTCCGGGAAAACTACCTTTCGGAAACGGAATGTAGAAACTGGGAGGAGTGGTCAGGACAAAGTTCAGGAATAATTAGCAAAACACAGACTTTAGAAAGCGAAGATTGGGAAATCTGATAAGAATTCAAGCTACTCCCGTTGGACAATGTCCAGCTCCCCATCATTAGAGTTAATTATTATCCTGCTCTTCAGCAACGCAAACAGTCAGGGAAATGAGAACTTGATACTAAGACGGGGCACTTTGGGACCTAATATTATATTCCGGAGGGAACGGGTGATTTTGAAACTTACGTTTCCCAAATCTCTCCACCATTGGAGGTTTCCCATTCTCTGTGTGCCCTGAAATACATGAGAGGTCGATATTTATGGGCCAGGATTCTCCGTTGGTCGACGTTGAAATCGGGAAAAGCGATTGTGCGGAGAATCGGTTCTGACGCCGAAATCATGGCGAGCGCTGGTTTCACGCCAAATTGCAATTCGCCGCGACGGATGCGTCAATGCGTCCCACTCCACATGCTCTGTAAACGCCACTTGTGTATCATTAGCGGGCCTGACTCGGTATTCTCCGGGGCCTCCGCGATTCTCCACCTCCAATGGGGGAAATTCCCAACAGCGAGGTTCACTGGTACTTTGAAAACCCGTGGCTGCTGAGGGAGAGGGGTTACGGAATGTGTCCAACGTCATCACAGTTTGCTGACAATTGAGACTTTGGCCAGGGGGCTTCTGTCAGGGCTGGGGGGGGGGGGGGGGAGGGGTAGCGGAAGGTGGCCAGGAGGTCGGCTGTGCGGTCAGGGTGGACGGACATGGAACACCATTGCCGCAGCCGGCAAGGCAGCCATGCAGCAAGGCACACAGCTGACAGCCCACTCTGAACTTAGGGCCAAAGTTTGTACAGGTGTTCCCCCCCCCCAGGCCAGCCCCCTGGGTGCCCTCTGACCCCAGCCGACCCATCAGCTGCATAGATGCACTCCAGTATAACCAGTACCACCTTGTTGGCTGGGATAAGTGTGTATGGGGGGGGGGGGGGGGGGGGGGGGTGTGAAGTGTGTATGTGCGTCTGCAGCTTGTCAGCCTCCCCAATCACGGAGTCGGCGAGTGCTGCAACGTTTCCCATTGGAATTAACTGTGTTCCACATGATGAAGGGGCTAGGCCTTTAACGGTCGCTGAATCGGTCCAGGTGCAGCACCGGTTTTTGCTGTTGTGAAAGTCCACCAGCTGGATTATCCGCTCTCCGACACTGAAATCGCGATTGGCGACGGGGCGGAGAATCCGTTTTGGCACCAAAATCGGGACTGGCGCCGGTTTGTGAATTCCCCGCCCCCTGAAAAGTGGTGTAATACCGGAGTACACTGGGCCGAGTGTCCACCGCCTCAGGCCCGCCCCGCGATGGTCCGTCCCCGACGGGGCGAGTTCCCCACGGCGTGGGACTCTCATGGTCCCAGCCATTCGGGGTCCTCGCGTGGTGGCTGGGGACTCAATCCGGGGCTGCCACAGTCGGGGGAGGGCCGGTCGGCGGGTGGGGGGGGGGGGGGGGCTTCATTCGGGGCTGGGGGCAATATGGACGAGCGGTCCGGGGCGCGCGAGCGGCCGGTGGGGGGGGGGGCACTGTTTTGCCGGTCCAGCTCCACGGGCTGAGTCCGCCGTGGCCGCCGCCGTGCGCATGAGCGACTTCTGACCCGGAAGCGCTGAGGATCGTATCGACAGCTAGAGCCGGGTGCTCGACTCTGCCTCCCTTCTAGCCCCCAGCCAAACGGGGAATCGGTGGTCGTTTCACCCCAATTCCCCTGACGTAGAACACCACCATTTTCACACCCACGTGGGGACTTCGTCTCCATAACGGGAAACCTCGCCCCACTCTGAGTTGCAGCAAACTCAACGGCGGAACAAAATGAACTGGACAAAGTTGTAAAAGGACTTGGTCCATTTCTAAAAGAGCAAACCGTGCCGGAAACCATAACGGCGTAAAATTAAACCCAACACAACACACAAAAACGACTCTTTTCAGAGACGCACCGAGGACGAGGAGCTGGACAAGATTTTCACGATTAATGAGGGATGAACTCCTCTGATGAATAGTCCCTGCAAGCGACATTCGTCTGAAAACACAGTGGTGAGAAATTCCTGCTCTGCGAGTCGAGACCGCAGTGTCGGTGATTCAGAGCTGAATGCGAAAAAGAATCATTTGCAGATGAAGTCCAACAGATCTAAGAGTTCTAAGATTGCATCTTACAGTTTCCAGCAGGGTGTATCTGAGTGGGGGCAGATTCATGGTCAAACAAGTTCTGTGAAGCTGAAACGATGGAGATTTTGGAGCAAGATCAAATACTGTTTGAAAGCAGTACTCCGAAGAGCTTAAAACGCATGCAGGCAGAGGCTGCTCATTCTAGACAAGCACCAAAAACAACTGAACACACAAACATTGAGGTGAAACTTCTGAAAGATGCCCGTAGGTGGCAGCAGAGAGACAACATGACCTGTGAGGAAAACCATTGGACTGTGAATGGGCAGGGTTTATATAATAGAGGTTATTTTGCTGGATGAGTCACTCAGAAAACATGAGGACATCAGGAGAAATGGAATTCATTCCCGGAAAACCAATAAAAGTGAATACCCACAGGCGCACGATTAAACACGTGACGAAAAGTGAAACTGAAGCTCAAACATCGAATAAAGTTCCTCAAACAACATCAAGCCTACAGATCTCCAGAGAGGGCAGGAGGGAGAAGGGTTCCAGATTGTTCCATCTGCAGCAAAGGCTTCATCTATTCTTGAAGACACAGAGGTGCCAAACCAACTGCTAGAAGGGTAGGAACGACAAGATATTTACCTAAAAAGGCACACTGTCCGTGTCTCCTCACCTGCCATTACAACACTGTCACCATTAGCTCCGGAGTGACAGTGTATCCACCACACTGTGACACCCGGTCCCAGAGGGGGAAAGGACAGTGTATCTAACACACTGTGACACCCGGTCTCAGAGGGGGAAAGGACAGTGTATCTAACACACTGTGACACTGTCCCAGAGAGGGAAAGGACAGTGTATCTAACACACTGTGACACTGTCCCAGAGGGGGAAAGGACAGTGTATCCACCACACTGTGACACCCGGTCCTAGAGGGGGAAAGGACAGTGTATCGAACACACTGTGACACCCGGTCTCAGAGGGGGAAAGGACAGTGTATCTAACACACTGTGACACTGTCCCAGAGAGGGAAAGGACAGTGTATCTAACACACTGTGACACCCGGTCCCAGAGGGGGAAAGGACAGTGTATCTAACACACTGTGACACCCGGTCCCAGAGGGGGAAAGGACAGTGTATCTAACACACTGTGACACCCGGTCCCAGAGGGGGAAAGGACAGTGTATCTAACACACTGTGACACTGTCCCAGAGGGGGAAAGGACAGTGTATCTAACACACTGTGACACCCGGTCTCAGAGGGGGAAAGGACAGTGTATTAAACACACTGTGACAATGTCCCAGAGGGGGAAAGGACCGTGTATCTAACACACTGTGACACTGTCCCAGAGGGGGAAAGGACAGTGTATCTAACACACTGTGACACCCGGTCTCAGAGGGGGAAAGGACAGTGTATCTAACACACTGTGACACTGTCCCAGAGGGGGAAAGGACAGTGTATCTAACACACTGTGACACTGTCCCAGAGGGGGAAAGGACAGTGTATCTAACACACTGTGACACCCGGTTTCAGAGGGGGAAAGGACAGTGTATCTAACACACTGTGACACTGTCCCAGAGGGGGAAAGGACAGTGTATCTAACACACTGTGACACTGTCCCAGAGGGGGAAAGGACAGTGTATCTAACACACTGTGACACCCGGTCCCACTGGGGGAAAGGACAGTGTATCCAACACACTGTGACACCCGGTCTCAGAGGGGGAAAGGACAGTGTATCTAACACACTGTGACACCCGGTCTCAGAGGGGGAAAGGACAGTGTATCTAACACACTGTGACACCCGGTCCCAGAGGGGGAAAGGACAGTGTATCTAACACACTGTGACACTGTCCCAGAGGGGGAAAGGACAGTGTATCTAACACACTGTGACACTGTCCCAGAGGGGGAAAGGACAGTGTATCTAACACACTGTGACACCCGGTCTCAGAGGGGGAAAGGACAGTGTATCTAACACACTGTGACACCCGGTCCCAGTGGGGGAAAGGACAGTGTATCCAACACACTGTGACACCCGGTCTCAGAGGGGGAAAGGACAGTGTATCTAACACACTGTGACACCCGGTCTCAGAGGGGGAAAGGACAGTGTATCTAACACACTGTGACACCCGGTCCCAGAGGGGGAAAGGACAGTGTATCTAACACACTGTGACACTGTCCCAGAGGGGGAAAGGACAGTGTATCTTACACACTGTGACACTGTCCCAGACGGGTAAAGGACAGTGTATCTAACACACTGTGACACCCGGTCTCAGAGGGGGAAAGGACAGTGTATCTAACACACTGTGACACTGTCCCAGAGGGGGAAAGGACAGTGTATCTAACACACTGTGACACTGTCCCAGAGGGGGAAAGGACAGTGTATCTAACACATTGTGACACCCGGTCCCAGAGGGGGAAAGGACAGTGTATCTAACACACTGTGACACTGTCCCAGAGGGGCAAAGGACAGTGTATCTAACACACTGTGACACTGTCCCAGAGGGGAAAGGACAGTGTATCTAACACACTGCGACACTGTCCCAGAGGGGGAAAGGACAGTGTATCTAACACACTGTGACACTGTCCCAGAGGGGGAAAGTACAGTGTATCTAACACACTGTGACACCCGATCCCAGAGGGGGAAAGGACAGTGTATCTAACACACTGTGACACCCAGTCCCAGAGGGGGAAAGGACAGTGTATCTAACACACTGTGACACCCGGTCCAAGAGGGGGAAAGGACAGTGTATCTAACACACTGAGAGACCTGGTTCCAGAGGGGGAAAGGACAGTGTATCTAACACACTGTGACACTGTCCCAGAGGGGGAAAGGACGGTGTATATAACACACTGTGACACTGTCCCAGAGGGGGAAAGGACAGTGGATCTAACACACTGTGACACTGTCCCAGCGAGGGAAAGGACAGTGTATCTAACACACTGTGACACTGTCCCAGAGGGGGAAAGGACAGTGTATATAACACACTGTGACACTGTCCCTGAGGGGGAAAGGGCAGTGTATCTAACACACTGTGACACCCGGTCCCAGAGGGGGAAAGGACAGTGTATCTAACACACTGTGACACTGTCCCAGAGGGGGAAAGGACTGTGTATCCAGCACACTGTGACACTGTCCCAGAGGGGGAAAGGACAGTGTATCTAACACACTGTGACACTGTCCCAGAGGGGGAAAGGACAGTGTATCTAACACACTGTGACACTGTCCCAGAGGGGGAAAGGACAGTGTATCTAACACACTGTGACACCCGGTCCCAGAGGGGGAAAGGACTGTTGATGCAATATGCTTCGCCATGTGGAGACAGTTTACACTTTGTTTAGGCAAAGTGGAACATTTTTAATAAAGCAATGCATCAATTTTTATGCTGCCTGTACTTGTCGGGCAACATGTCTTGGAAATTCATGGTTGACACTGTTTAGCTGCTACACCTTTCTATTACAGGAGCACAATGACTGGTCTTACTGAATTTAAGAGCCTGATTGACAGTGTTCCTGGTATTTTGACAATGCACAAGTTTTTCATGCCGTTCGATAAGGTAACGGTTAACATTGCAGTGGCAGGAGTATCTGACAAAGATAAATCATCCCTCATCCACAAATTCCTGCATCAACAAGGTTCACCTGCAGCTCCGACAAGGGAATCTAACGCTACAATGGAATGCAAAATGCATCGCGACCCAAATAATGAGGCTCTCTGCGTCTGGGACCTGTGTGGAACTGGCACCTCAGATTCACAAGCAACAAAATATTTGGAGCGCATGAAGTTTGATCGATATGATTGTGTCATTATCCTCAGTGACAAGACCTTTAAAGATCATGATGTGGTTCTGGCCAAGGGAATTCAGAGCAAGGGGAAGGCATTGTATTTTGTCTTATGGATGGACGACCCTATTGAAACTCTGGAGAATAAACAGAAGGGCTGCATTGATGATTTGATGAAGAAAGGGATAGTCTGTCCCAAGGTCTTCCTGATTTCCCCTTCCGGCAACGATCAATTTGGCTTTGAGAAGCTGCTTGAGGTCCTGGCAGGGGACCTCCCTCCTCCGAAGAGGCGGGCCTTTGTGTTGGCTCTCCCCAACATCATCTCATTGAATATTGAGAAGAAGAAATTAGCCATTCTGAATGAAATTTGGAGGGTTGCCAGTGCATCGGCTGCTGTTGCTATGGTACCAGTCCCAGGAGTGGGCTTTGCTTGCGACATTTCCTTGCTGGTCATGGTGCTGTTTGATTACTGCAGAAGGTTTGGTCTGGATTCTGCCTCCATCAAAAGGCTTGCGAAGACAATGGGGAACAAACCAGAGGAACTGCAAGCAGTCATAACGTCCAAGTTTGTGGCAGTGTCACCGAGCCTTGTTGCGAGTGTACTGGCAAAGATTGCTGGGAAAAAGATTATAATGAGCAATATTCTCAAATTTTTCCCACTCGGATGTCTCGCAGCTGCAACTCTCTCCTTTAGTGCTACCTATGCCATGTTGAAGATGGCTGTGGAGGAGATGGCAACGGATGCCGAGCGCATGCTAGGAATTGCCCTCACAGTGGACGAGAGGAAAAGTGTTGATTAACCCCCCCCCCCCTCCTCAGTTCCTCGATGACCATAACACTCAAATTCTCTTCAAACTCACAAACATTCACGCGCACACACGCAATCTTCAACTTCCTGACACTCCTTTGCACACTTAGTCACACTTCCACACTCTACCCTCACACACACTCGCAAAAACACACCTTATTTTCACTCTGACACAAACCCTTACTCAGTCACAGCCCCGCTCAACACCTAACGCACAGACGGTGACACAGGCACACACACATTGTGTGTTTTAAATGGGGAATCTGAACTCCTAATCTTCCCTCCAAAAATATTTTCCTGCATGGGGAACGAAATCAACTATTTTCTGATAGGTAAAAGGCTATTTTAATGTAAATATTAAAGCCCAGTCTTAAATACCCATTTTAAAAGAAGGATTTCAGTATTCATAGCCTTAGGTCATGACAGAACACATAATTAAACAGAGGTACAAAGCCTGACACATCCACAAACTAACTGGAGATAAAAACAACATTTTTACTGACAGCATGAATGGACTATTGTTCTAACGAACAGATTTCAAAGTAAGTTTCATATTAAGAAATGAGCTGTACCAGTAATCAAGCTCAAGGTCGAAATAAGCACCATAGCAATAGAAGCCACCATTGTTCAGAACATGGATAAAGTGAAAGTCAGCAGAAAACCAGTAAAAAACAGTCTTGATTACAGCACAAATGCCATAGCATACAAAACATTCAAACATGAAACATTTATGTTGTACATTGAGGATTGACAGTTAACCATCGAATCAAATGTATTTCAAACTCACCCAAACCAATTAGGACCACATAGAGGTGTAGACAAATGGCTTCAGACTGATAACACTTTCCTTAAACATGAGGGTCTGCACAGCCATTTTCTATCCAAGATCACTCTATTGTTATGGGAGAGGCGTTTTCAGAACCCCAAAATGGTACCATGGAGTTCAACCAACCTCCCCCTTGAATGTATTTGTTGCTTTTCCTAGCACATGGCTTGTTCTCTAGGTGTGCGATTACAATTATGGACACGTGGGTTTTTAAACACAAAACACTGTTTATTCCATAAACTCAACTTAACATCTTAAATAAACATTGGGTCTCTTAACACCCCTTACTTCAAACATAACTCCGAAAATATTGCAACAGTAAATAATTCCTCAAAATGTTCCTTCAAAATTCCAAGAGACTTAACACCTTTAAACATAATCACACCAGGTTAAAGGCTTTACTATTATGAGTTTGAATCACCCAAATGATCCAGAGATAGTCTTTGATGGCAGAGATCCAGCTCACTGCAAACACAGACACTCCAAAGCTCTTTTCAAACTGAAACTGCAGCTCTCTGGAAACACGCAGACACACACAAGCTGCTTTTTCAAACTGAAACTTCAAAAATGCCTGATCTAAAGCCTAGCTCCACCCACTCTCTGACATCATTGTTTTTTTAAAGGTACATTGCTTAAACATCCATGTCTTAAAGGAACTCTCACATGACACTATACTTTGATCTAACTACTTGCTAAGCTTATGTTCATATTTTCAGTTTTCCACTCTAACTCTTGAAGTTCGCGCAAGCTGTTTTGCCGTAAGCAAGAAACCATGCCTGTATTATTTTGAAAGTTAAATTGTTTTATAAATTACTTCTCTTTAAGTATTTTGCTCGCAAGACTTTATTGAGAATAGATTTAAGTTTCTCCCAATTGTAATCAAGTAGAGGCAATAAAAGATTCTTATTTGCATCTGAGAAGTGTATCTCAAATTTCTACTGCGTTTTAGTGTTGCGAGACTTCACTTGAACCGCATGATCGATCTCTACAATGGGGATGAAGCCTGATCATGGAGATGAGGCAGTGGGAAATCAATAACAGAAGGGAAGAGACAATGGGCTGGATTCTCCGCCACTGACACCAAAAACTCGTTCGGCGACGGGGCGGGAAATCCGTTTTGACCCCAATATTGGGAGCGTCGCCAGTTTTTGTATCCTCCGCCCCTGAAAAGCAGCATAATCTAGGAGTACACCACGCCAATTATCCACGGCCTCAGGGCATTGCCTGAGGTCCGCCCTGTGATGCTCCGTCCCCGACCGGCCAAGTTCCTGACGGCGTGGGTTACGTGTGCTCACACCGTCCGGGATCCTCGTGTGGCGGCTGCGGACTCAGCCTGGGGCCGCCACAGTCGGGGGAGGGCCGATCGGCGGTCAGGGGGGGCTTCATTCGGGGCTGGGGGCACTGGGAGCTCAAGCGGCCATTGGGCGGCACTACTTTTGCGGTCCGCGGGCTGAATCCGCCATGGAGCACAGCGCGGCCGCTGCAGTCCACCGCCGTGCACATGGCCACGGAATGGGAAGTGCTGAGCGCCATATTGACAGCGAGAGCTGGGAGCTCCACGCTCCCACCCTGCTCGCCCCCAGCAAAACCAAGGAATCGGGTGGCCATTTGGTGCCAGCTTTCCTGGTGTAAAAGACCACCGTTTTCACGCCGGTGTGCGAACTTGTCTCCAAAACGGAGAACCCAGCCCAATGAGATCGAGAGGAAAGAGATATTGCAAAGAAGAGGAAAAGGAACATGGAGAGAAAGGGTAAAAACAGCGAAGGAGTTTGAGGAAGAGTGAGAGAATTGGGATGGAAAGATGCTCCAACACTCCAGACTCAGTGTATTGAGTGTCTGAGCTGAGGATCCAAGCCATTGGGAGTGTCTGAGCTGAGGATCCATGCCATTGGGAGTGTCTGAGCTGAGGATCCATACCATTGGGAGTGTCTGAGCTGAGGATCCATACCATTGGGAGTGTCTGAGCTGAGGATCCATACCATTGGGAGTGTCTGAGCTGAGGATCCATACCATTGGGAGTGTCTGAGCTCAGGATCCATACCATTGGGAGTGTCTGAGCTAAGGATCCATACCATTGGGAGTGTCTGAGCTAAGGATCCATACCATTGGGAGTGTCTGAGCTAAGGATCCATACCATTGGGAGTGTCTGAGCTGAGGATCCATACCATTGGGAGGATAAAGATTTTTTTTTAGAGCTATTTTTATTGAAGGCATTTTCACATAAACAAAAGCCAAACCTCGGCAACAGGTAACAAAACTAACAATCTACCCTCCCTATCTATCCCCCCACCCTCAAACTGTCCACCCCTCCTCACCCCAAGCTTGCCTCCTTTTTACTCTTCCCCTCATCCCCTCCAACAAAACAAAAAAAAAAAACTCCACTGCCCCCACTGACACCTCAATTCACCCAAAAGAATTCTATAAATGATGTCCACCTCAGGGTGAATCCCTCTTCCACTCTACGAATGGGGAACGTAACTTTTTCCAAGTGCAAACATTCTGCCTCCACACCCTTGCCTTCGGCGGATACGATTCCCACCAATCAACAAAATCCATCTCCGGGCTATCAGGGAGGCAAAGGCCAAGACATCGGCCTGTCTCCCACCTGAACTCCCGGATCTTCCGACACTCCAAATATCGCCATCTCCGGACTCGGGGCCACCCCCTGTGCCCATTATTTCGGACATTCCATCCAAAACCCTCTCAACCTTGGATACGCCCAGAACGTATGCAACATGGTTTGCTGGCCCTCCTCGCGCACCGCCCACGCTATCCTCCACCCCCAGAAAGAACGGGTTCATCCTCAAGACCATCATATGGGCTCTGTGCATGACATTCCTCCCACAAGTATGTAATGTAATGGATTGTTTGTAATTGGGAATAACATTTATAATTGAATAGATTGTTTGTAATAGGAATCGCATTTATAATGTAATAGATTGTTTGTAATGGGAATAACATTTATAATTTAATGGAATGTTTGTAATTGGGAATAGCATTTATAATTGAATAGATTGTTTGTAATGGGAATAACATTTATAATTTAATGGATTGTTTGTAATTGGGAATAACATTTACCATGTAATGGATTGTTTGTAATTGGGAATAGCATTCATAATTGAATAGATTGTTTGTAATGGGAATAACATTTATAATTTAATGGATTGTTTGTAATTGGGAATAACATTTATAATTGAATAGAGTGTTTGTAATTGGGAATAACATTTATGATTGAATAGATTGTTTGTAATAGGAATAACATTTATAATTGAATGGATTGTTTGTAATTGGAATACCATTTACAATTATATAGATTGTAATTGGGAATAACTTTTACAATGTAATGGATTATTGTAATTGGCAATAATATTTATAATGTAATGGATTGTGTGCAATTGGGAATAAAATTTATAATTGAATGGATTGTTTGTAATAGGAATCGCATTTATAATGTAATAGATTGTTTGTAATGGGAATAACAATTATAATTTAATGGAATGTTTGTAATTGGGAATAGCATTTATAATTGAATAGATTGTTTGTAATGGGAATAACATTTATAATTTAATGGATTGTTTGTAATTGGGAATAACATTTACCATGTAATGGATTGTTTGTAATTGGTAATAGCATTCATAATTGAATAGATTGTTTGTAATGGGAATAACATTTATAGTTTAATGGATTGTTTGTAATTGGGAATAACATTTATAATTGAATAGAGTGTTTGTAATTGGGAATAACATTTATGATTGAATAGATTGTTTGTAATGGGAATAACATTTATAATTGAATGGATTGTTTGTAATTGGAATACCATTTACAATTGAATAGATTGTAATTGGGAATAACTTTTACAATGTAATGGATTATTGTAATTGGCAATAATATTTATAATGTAATGGATTGTTTGTAATTGGGAATAACATTTATAATGTAACGGATTGTGTGCAATTGGGAATAAAATTTATAATTGAATGGATTGTTTGTAATTGGGAATAACATTTAAAATTGAATAGATTGTTTGTAATGGGAATCGCATTTATAATGTAATGGATTGTTTGTAATTGGGAATAACATTTATAATTGAATAGATTGTGTGTAATTAGGAATAACATTTATAATTGAATAGATTGTTTGTAATGGGAATAACATTTATAATGTAATGGATTGTTTGTAATGGGAATAACATTTATAATTGAATAGATTGTTTGTAATTGGGAATAATATTTATAATTGGATAGATTGTTTGTAATGGGAATAACAATTAAAATGTAATGGATTGTTTGTAATTGGAATAACATTTATAATGTAATGGATTGTTTGTAATGGGAATAACATTTATAATTTAATGGATTGTTTGTAATTGGGAATAACATTTACCATGTAATGGATTGTTTGTAATTGGGAATAGCATTCATAATTGAATAGATTGTTTGTAATGGGAATAACATTTATAATTTAATGGATTGTTTGTAATTGGGAATAACATTTATAATTGAATAGAGTGTTTGTAATTGCGAATAACATTTATGATTGAATAGATTGTTTGTAATGGGAATAACATTTATAATTGAATGGATTGTTTGTAATTGGAATACCATTTACAATTGAATAGATTGTAATTGGGAATAACTTTTACAATGTAATGGATTATTGTAATTGGCAATAATATTTATAATGTAATGGATTTTTTGTAATTGGGAATAACATTTATAATGTAACGGATTGTGTGCAATTGGGAATAAAATTTATAATTGAATGGATTGTTTGTAATTGGGAATAACATTTAAAATTGAATAGATTGTTTGTAATTGGGAATAACATTTATAATTGAATAGATTGTTTGTAATGGGAATCGCATTTATAATGTAATGGATTGTTTGTAATTGGGAATAACATTTATAATTGAATAGATTGTTTGAAATGGGAATAACATTTATAATGTAATGGATTGTTTGTAATGGGAATAACATTTATAATTGAATAGATTGTTTGTAATTGGGAATAATATTTATAATTGGATAGATTGTCTGTAATGGGAATAACATTTAAAATGTAATGGATTGTTTTTAATTGGAATAACATTTATAATGTAATGGATTGTTTGTAATGGGAATAATATTTATAATGTTTTGGATTGTTTGTAATGGGAATAACATTTATAATGTAATGGATTGTTTGTAATGGGAATAACATTTATAATGTTTTGGATTGTTTGTAATTGGTCATAACATTTTCGAGGGCAGCATGGTAGCACTGTGGTTAGCACTGTTGCTTCACAGCGCCAGGGTCCCAGGTTCGTTTCCCCACTAAGTCACTGTCTGTGCTGTCATGTGAGTGTATTCTTTGAGAAATGGGTGTTTAAGAAAATCACCTTTAAAAAATGGAGATGCTCAAGTTACTGCAGTGATGTCAGAGTGTGGGTGGAGCTGAACTCTACTTCTGCTTTTTAGTTTCGGTTTCAGAAAAAACTTGGGTGTGTCTGTGAGCTGCACTGCGATTGATCTCTGCCATCCACAGACTATTTCTGGATCATTTGGTGAATTCAGAATTATAAATGATGTCAGTATTAAATGTAAACCTAATGTGCTCCTGTTTGAAAGTTTGTGAAGTATTTTGGGTGTAAAAGGACGGCATACAGGTTACTTAGTGTTGTATTCTTTGGTGGGTGTGTTTGATTTACTGGTTGCTAAGATATTCACTGTTTTAAAAAGGTTAACTTGAGTTCATAGACCAAACATTGTTTTGTTTTAAAAAACCCTGGTCCATTTTCTGCTATACCATACCTGTAGAGTGGGCCGTGTGCTCCCCATACCACAATCTATTAAAAGTTGTGGGTCAGGTGAACTCCATGGTACATTTTGGGCTTCTCTAAACCCTTGCCCATAACAGTGCGGAGTCTGCATGTTCTCCCCGTGTCTGCGTGGATTTCCTCCGGGTGCTCCGGTTTCCTCCCACAATCCAAAGTGGTGCAGGTTAGGTTGATTGGCCATGCTAAATTGCTCTTATTGACCAAAAAGGTTAGGAGGGGTTATTGGGTTAAGGGGATAGTGTGGAAGGGAGGGTTTAAGTGGGTCGGTGCAGACTAGATGGGCCCAATGGCCTCCTCCTGCACTGTATGTTCTATGTTCTAATGTAATGGATTGTTGTAATTGGGACTAACATTTATAATTGAATAGGTTATAATTGGGAATAACATTTATAATATAATGGATTGTTGTAATTAGGGCTAACATTTATAATGTAGTGTATTGTTTGTTATTGGGAATAACTTTTAAAATTGAATAGCTAGTTTGTAATTGGGGATAACATTTATAATTGAATAGATTGTTTGCAATGGGAATAGCATTTATAATGTAATGGATTGATTGTAATTGGGAATAACATTTGTAATTGAATAGATTGTTTGTAATGGGAATAACATTGAAAATGTAATGGATTGTTTGTAATTGGGAATAACATTTATAATTGAATAGATTGTTTGTAATGGGAATAACATTGAAAATGTAATGGATTGTTTGTAATTGGGAACAACGTTTATAATTGAATAGATTGTTTGTAATGGAAATATCATTGAAAATGTAATGGATTGTTTGCAATTGGGAATAACATTTATAATTGAAAGGATTGTTTGTTATTGGGAACACCATTTATAATGTAATGGATTGTGTGCAATTGGGAATAACATTTATAATTGAATGGATTGTCTGTAATTGGGAATAACATTTAAAATTGATTGGATTGTTTCTAATTGGGAATAACATTTATAACTGAATGAATTGCTTGTAATTGGGAATAACATTTATAATTGAATGGGTTGTTTGTAATTGCGAATAACATTTATAATTGAATGAATTGCTTGTAATTGGGAATAACATTTTTAATTGAACGAATTGCTTGTAATTGGGAATAACATTTATAACTGAATGGATTGTATGTAATTGGGAATAACATTTATAATTGAATGAATTGCTTGTAATTGGGAATAACTTTTATAATTGAATGGATTGTTGGAATTGAGGAAAACATTTATAATTGAATGGATTGTTGTAATTGGGAATAGCATTTATAATTGAATGGATTATTGTAATTGGGAATAACATTTATAATTGAATGGATTGTAGGAATTGAGGATAACATTTATAATTGAATGGATTGTTGTAATTGGGAATAACATTTATAATTGAATGGATTGTTGGAATTGGTGATAACATTTATAATTGAATGGATTGATGGAATTGGGAATAACATTTATAATTGAATGGATTGTTGTAATTGGGAATAACATTTATAATTGAATGGATTGTTGGAATTGGGAATAATATTTATAATTGAATGGATTGTTGTAATTGGGAATAACATTTATAATTGAATGGATTGTTGGAATTGGGAATAATATTTATAATTGAATGGATTGTTGGAATTGAGGATAACATTTATAATTGAATGGATTGTTGGAATTGGTGATAACATTTATAATAGAATGGATTGTTGGAATTGGTGATAATATTTATAATTGAATGGATTGTTGGAATTGGTGATAATATTTATAATTGAATGGATTGTTGTAATTGGGAATAACATTTATAATTGAATGGATTGTTGGAATTGGGAATAATATTTATAATTGAATGGATTGTTGGAATTGAGGATAACATTTATAATTGAATGGATTGTTGGAATTGGTGATAACATTTATAATTGAATGGATTGTTGGAATTGGTGATAATATTTATAATTGAATGGATTGTTGGAATTGGTGATAACATTTATAATTGAATGGATTGTTGGAATTGGTGATAACATTTATAATTGAATGGATTGTTGTAATTGGGAATAACATTTATAATTGAATGGATTGTAGGAATTGAGGATAACATTTATAATTGAATGGATTGTAGGAATTGAGGATAACATTTATAATTGAATGGATTGTTGGAATTGGTGATAACATTTAAAATTGAATGGATTGTTGGAATTGGGAATAACATTTATAATTGAATGGATTGTTGGAATTGAGGATAACATTTATAATTGAATGGATTGTTGGAATTGTTGATAATATTTATAATTGAATGGATTGTTGGAATTGAGGATAACATTTATAATTGAATGGATTGTTGGAATTGGTGATAATATTTATAATTGAATGGATTGTTGGAATTGAGGATAACATTTATAATTGAATGGATTGTAGGAATTGAGGATAACATTTATAATTGAATGGATTGTTGGAATTGAGGATAACATTTATAATTGAATGGATTGTTGGAATTGTTGATAATATTTATAATTGAATGGATTGTTGGAATTGAGGATAACATTTATAATTGAATGGATTGTTGGAATTGGTGATAATATTTATAATTGAATGGATTGTTGGAATTGAGGATAACATTTATAATTGAATGGATTGTAAGAATTGAGGATAACATTTATAATTGAATGGATTGTTGGAATTGAGGATAACATTTATAATTGAATGGATTGTTGGAATTGGTGATAATATTTATAATTGAATGGATTGTTGGAATTGAGGATAACATTTATAATTGAATGGATTGTAGGAATTGAGGATAACATTTATTAATGAATGGATTGTTGGAATTGGGAATAACATTTATAATTGAATGGATTGTTGGAATTGAGGATAACATTTATAATTGAATGGATTGTAGGAATTGAGGATAACATTTATAATTGAATGGATTGTTGGAATTGGTGATAATATTTATAATTGAATGGATTGTTGGAATTGAGGATAACATTTATAATTGAATGGATTGTTGGAATTGGTGATAATATTTATAATTGAATGGATTGTTGCTATTGGTGATAACATTTATAATTGAATGGATTGTTGGAATTGGTGATAATATTTATAATTGAATGGATTGTTGGAATTGGGAATAACATTTATAATTGAATGGATTGTAGGAATTGAGGATAACATTTATAATTGAATGGATTGTTGGAATTGAGGATAACATTTATAATTGAATGGATTGTAGGAATTGAGGATAACATTTATAATTGAATGGATTTCATAGAATTTATAGAATTTACAGTGCAGAAGGAGGCCATTCGGCCCATCGAGTCTGCACCGGCTCTTGGAAAGAGCACCCTACCCAAGGTCAACACCGCCACCCTATCCCCATAACCCAGCAACCCCACCCAACACTAAGAGCAATTTTGGACACTAAGGGCAATTTATCATGGCCAATGCACCTAACCTGCACATCTTTGGACTGTGGGAGGAAACCGGAGCACCCGGAGGAAACCCACGCACACACGGGGAGGATGTGCAGACTCCGCACAGACAGTGACCCAAGCTGGAATCGAACCTGGGACCCTGGAGCTGTGAAGCAATTGTGCTATCCACAAGGCTACCGTGCTGCCCCAATGAATGAATTGTAGGAATTGAGAATAACATTTATAATTGAATGGATTGTAGGAATTGAGGATAACATTTATAATTGAATGGATTGTTGGAATTGGTGATAACATTTATAATTGAATGGATTGTTGGAATTGGTGATAACATTTATAATTGAATGGATTGTAGGAATTGAGGATAACATTTATAATTGAATGGATTGTAGGAATTGAGGATAACATTTATAATTGAATGGATTGTTGGAATTGGTGATAACATTTATAATTGAATGGATTGTAGGAATTGAGGATAACATTTATAATTGAATGGATTGTAGGAATTGAGGATAACATTTATAATTGAATGGATTGTAGGAATTGAGGATAACATTTATTAATGAATGGATTGTTGGAATTGGGAATAACATTTATAATTGAATGGATTGTTGGAATTGGTGATAACATTTATAATTGAATGGATTGTTGGAATTGGTGATAACATTTATAATTGAATGGATTGTTGGAATTGGTGATAACATTTATAATTGAATGGATTGTTGTAATTGGGAATAACATTTATAATTGAATGGATTGTTGGAATTGGTGATAACATTTATAATTGAATGGATTGTTGGAATTGGTGATAACATTTATAATTGAATGGATTGTTGGAATTGGTGATAACATTTATAATTGAATGGATTGTTGGAATTGGGAATAACATTCCTGATTAATTAGATCAATAAAACTGACTCTCTTGATTCCAGCGATGAAACGCGATTCAATCAATACTGAGTGGGCCAGTGCGATTAAACCAGTTTCATGAATTGTGGTGTTCGACTGTTTAACTCTATAAACAGATTTTTTTTAAAAATTAATTTACGGGATGTGGGCGTCGCTGGTTAGGCCAGTATTTATTGCCCATCCCTAGTTACCCTTCAAAAGATGGTGGTGAGTTGCCTTCTTGAACCGCTGCAGTCCCTAAGGTGTATGTACACCCACTGTGCTGTTAGGGAGGGATTTTCTGGCTGTTGCCCCAGCGACAATGAAGGAACGGCGATATATTTCCCAGTCAGGGTGGTGAGTGACTTGGAGGGGAACCTCCAGGTGGTGGGGTTCCCAGGTACCTGCTGCTTTTGTCCTTCTAGATGGTAGTGGGCGTGGGTTTGGAAGGTGCTGTCTAAGGAACCTTGGTGATTTACTGCAGTGCATCTTGTAGACGGTACACACGGCTGCTGCTGTGCATCAGAGGTGGAGTGTTATAACTTGCCTGATTACTACTGGCTGGGGACTATTGTCTTTTCCACAATTCTTAGTGAGTATGAGCTCCAACACTGAGGGAGGTGGAGAAATCATTAGCAGATTCACCTGCATCAATAGAGCTGGCCAGTGTGGAACCAGCTGGAGAGGAGAGAGCTATGCTGGAGTACTGCTGCTGCTGTGTAAATGTAATTGTAAATTAAGTTATTTCTTTCAATTCCACAAACTTGGGCTGGATTCTTCGTGGCCCTCACAAAACTACATCCGTTCTGTATCTGTCCTGGGAGTGTTTGATGGGGACAGTGCAGAGGGAGCTTTACTCTGTATCTAACGCCTGCTGTACCTGTCCTGGGAGTGTTTGATGGGACAGTGCAGAGGGAGCTTTACTCTGTATCTAACCCCGTGCTGTACCTGTCTTGGGAGTGTTTGATGGGAACAGCATAGACAGAGCTTTACTCTGTATCTAACGCCGTGCTGTACCTGTCCTGCGAGTGTTTGATGGGAACAGCGTAGACAGAGCTTTACTCTGTATCTAACCCCATGCTATACCTGTCCTGGGAGTGTTTGATGGGGACAGTGCAGAGGGAGCTTTACTCTGTATCTAACCCCGTGATGTACCTGTCCTGGGAGTGTTTGATGAGGACAGTGTAGAGGGAGCTTTACTCTGTATCTAACCCCGTGCTGTACCTGTCATGGGAGTGTTTGATGGGGACAGTGTAGAGGGAGCTTTACTCTGTATCTAACCCCGTGCTGTACATGTCCTGGGAGTGTTTGATGGGGACAGTGTAGAGGGAGCTTTACTCTGTGCTAACCCCGTGCTGTACCTGTCCTAGAGTATTTAATGGGGATCGTGTAGAGGGAGCTTTACTCTGTATCTAACCACATGCTGTACCTGTCCTGGGAGTGTTTGATGGGGACAGTGCAGAGGGAGCTTTCCTCTGTATCTAACCCCGTGCTGTACCTGTCCTGGGAGTGTCTGATGGAGACAGTGTAGAGGGAGCTTTACTCTGTATCTAACCCCATGCTGTAACTGTCCTAGGAGTGTTTGATGGGGGCAGTGTAGAGCGAGCCTTACTCTTGTTCTAACCCCATGCTGTACCTGTCCTGGGTGTCTTTGATGGGGACAGTGTAGAGGGAGATTTACTCTGTATCTAACCCCGTGCTGTAGCTGTCCTCGGAGTGTTTGATTGGGACAGTGTCGAGGGAACTTTACTCTGTATCCAACCCCGTGCTGTACCTGTCCCGGGAGTGTTTCATGGGGACAGGGTAGAGGGAGCTTTACTCCGTATCTAACCCCGTGCTGTACCTGTCCTGGGAATGTTTGATGGGGACAGTGTAGAGGGAGCTTTCCTCTGTATCTAACCCCGTGCTGTACCTGTCCTGGGAGTGTCTGATGGAGACAGTGTAGAGGGAGCTTTACTCTGTATCTAACCCCATGCTGTACCTGTCCTGGGAGTGTTTCATGGGGACAGCGTAGAGGGAGCTTTACTCTGTATCTAACCCCGTGCTGTACCTGTCCTGGGAGTGTTTGATGGGGACAGTGTAGAGGGAGCTTTGTTCTGTATCTAACCCCGTGCTGTCCCTGTCCTGGGAGTGGCTGTTGGGGACATAGTAGTGGGAGCTTTACTCTGTATCCAACCCCCTGCTGTATCTGTCCTGGGAGTGTTTGATGGGGACAGTGTAGAGGGAGCTTTACTCTGTATCGAACCCCGTGCTGTAACTGACCTGGCAGTGTTTGATGGGGACAGTGTAGAGGGAGCTTTACTCTGTATTTAATCCCGTGCTGTACCTGTCCTGGGAGTGTTTGATGGGGACAGTGTAGCGGGAGCTTTACTCTGTATCTAACCCCGTGCTGTACCTGTCCTGGGAGTGTTTCATGGGGACAGTGTTGAGGGAGTTTTACTCTGTATCTAACCCCGTGCTGTACCTGTCCTGGTAGTGTTTCATGGTGACAGGGTAGAGGGAGCTTTACTCTGTATCTAACCCCGTGCTGTACCTGTCCTGGGAGTGTTTGATGGGGACAGTGTAGAGGGAGCTTTGTTCTGTATCTAACCCCGTGCTGTCCCTGTCCTGGGAGTGTCTGATGGGGACAGTGTAGAGGGAGCTTTACTCTGTATCTAACCCCGTGCTGTCCCTGTCCTGGGAGTGTTTCATGGGGACAGTGTCGAGGGAGCTTTACTCTGTATCTAACCCCATGCTGTACCTGTCCTGGGAGTGTCTGATGGGGACAGTGTAGAGGGAGCTTTACTCTGTATCTAACCCCGCGCTGTAACTGACCTGGCAGTGTTTGATGGGGACAGTGTAGAGGGAGCTTTACTCTGTATTTAATCCCGTGCTGTACCTGTCCTGGGAGTGTTTGATGGGGACGTGTAGAGGGAGCTTTACTCTGTATCTAACCCCGTGCTGTACCTGTCCTGGGAGTGATTGATGGGGACAGTGTGGAGGGAGCTTTTCTCTGTATCTAACCCCGTGCTGTACCTGTCCTGGGAGTGTTTCATGGGGACAGTGTAGAGGGAGCTTTACGCTGTATCTAACCCCGTGCTGTACCTGTCCTGGGAGTGATTGATGGGGACAGTGCAGAGGGAGCTTTACTCTGTATCTAACCCTGTGCTGTACCTGTCCTGGGAGTGTTTGATGGGGACAGTGTAGAGGGAGCTTTACTCTGTATCTAACCCCGTGCTGTACCTGTCCTGGGAGTGTTTGATGGGGACAGTGTAGAGGGAGCTTTACTCTGTATCTAACCCCGTGCTGTACCTGTCCTGGGAGTGTTTGATGGGGACAGTGTAGAGGGAGCTTTACTCTGTATCTAACCCCGTGCGGTACCTGTCCTGGGAGTGTTTGATGGGGACAGTGTAGAGGGAGCTTTACTCTGTATCTAACCCCGTGCTGTACCTGTCCTGGGAGTGTTTGATGGGGACAGTGTAGAGGGAGCTTTACTCTGTATCTAACCCCGTGCTGTACCTGTCCTGGGAGTGTTTGATGGGGACAGTGTAGAGGGAGCTTTACTCTGTATCTAACCCCGTGCTGTACCTGTCCTGGGAGTGTTTGATGGGGACAGTGTAGAGGGAGCTTTACTCTGTATCTAACCCCGTGCTGTACCTGTCCTGGGAGTGTTTGATGGGGACAGTGTAGAGGGAGCTTTACTCTGTATGATGAAGAATGTGAAGGTCAGACCAGGGAAAAGAGGACGCCGGTGGAGGAAAAGGTCTCGGCAGATTTTGAAAGCAGGTTGAGTGAGGCCGAGGAGGAGATCCATCAGGCGAGAGTTGCACTGGCGGATGTACTGACAGCTGAGAAGTTCTCCTTCCGTGAAGATTACAAGAAGACTTTCACCCATGTCGTGGTGAATCGTTGTGCCGCCGGCGGGGATGGTGCCATTGGTGCTGCCGGCTTGGCACTGGGCGCTGTGATGACGGTCCACTGCTGGTCGTAGGCGCCCTTGCCGCTGGTGTCATTCAGGAAACTGGTATGGCTGCGGTAGCGGTGATTGGTACGGGGTCTGTGGTGGGGGCAGGCTTGGGGGCGGGGGTGGAGGAAGGGGTGGTGGCGAGGGTGGGGGACTGTGGTGTGGGCGCTGGTGCGGGGCTGTGGTGGGGGCAGGGGTGCATGAGGGCATCAGCTCTGGCACGGCTCCAGCTGATGACACCCCCCCCCCCCCAATCGCGAAGAAGATAGTGACGGCAGCACCGAGGACATTGGTGGATAACATCCCGCTGCCCGGACAACGGGGTCAGAGTGCGATTTATGCAGACCAGTGTTATGGGCGAGGGTTGAGAGAACCCCAAAGTGTATCATGGAGTTCACCTGACCCACAACTTTTAATAGATTGTGGTATGGGGCGCACAGGGCCCACTCTACAGGTGTGGTACAGCAGAAATGGAAAAGTATTTTTAAAGCAAAACAATGTTTATTCTGTGAACTCAAGTTAACCTTTTTAAAACATACAGTGAACATCTTAGCAACCATTAATTCAAATCCAAACCCCAAAGAATACAACACTCAGTAATCCTTAATAACTTCCCAAACAACATCCAGAAGACAAAAGAAACACCTTTTAACAGAAGCACGTCAGGTTTTCATTCACTACTGAGAACATTTATAATTCTGAATTCACCAAATGATGAAGAGATAGTCTTTTCATGGCAGAGAGAACAGCAGTACACCTGCTCTGTCTGGTTTCAGCTCCAACACTGAAAACAAAACTAAAACACACCCTGCAGCAAACAGCCTAAAACGAAAGTAAAAAGCTGACAGGCAGCCCAGCTCCACCCACTCTCTGACATCACTGCAGTAATAAACACCCATTTCTTAAAGGTACTCTCACTACAGATATTTATATACACACCCATTTATAAACACCCATTTCTTAAAGGTACTCTCACTACAGATATTTATGTACACACCCTTTTATAACCACCCATCTCTTAAAGGTACTCTCACTACAGATATTTATATACACACCCATTTATAAACACCCATTTCTTAAAGGTACTCTCACATGACAGTAGTCTTCCTAATTCAAGCACTTTGCTGAAACATTTCATAATCTATAATCATGTACTTTGTGTCAGTTGATGAATAAGCCATTTGTTTGAGATAATGATTGTGCTTACTGCGTTGGAAGGTTTGGTTTACTGGTCAACATTGCTTCCCAGCTCCAGGGTCCCCGGTTCGATTCCCCGCTGGGTCACTGTCTGTGCGGAGTCTGCACGTTCTCCCCGTGTCTGCGTGGGTTTCCTCCGGGTGCTCCGGTTTCCTCCCACAGTCCAAAAAGGTGCAGGTTAGGTTACGGGGAGAGGGTGGGGGAGTGGGCCTCGGTTGAGTGCTGCTTCGGAGCTTCGGTGCAGACTCGATGAGCTGAATAGCCCCCTTGCGCACTGGCGGGTTTCGCTGGGTCTCTGGACGGGGGCAATGCCTCTGCATCCAAGCAACACAAACTCGAATTGGGTTGATAAGCGGCTTCCTCAACAATCGCTGTTTTCTTACATCCAACATCAAATCATATAACTGCACGAAGAGAGTGACTGAAAAATAAAGCCAGGTCCCGCGCTGAGGGATGTTTGGATTTCCCTCACAGCCCGTATCACTGACCAGCACAAACTGTATTTCTAACTGCCTCACAATAAACACAAGTGTTTAAATTAAAACCGCTCTTTCTATCGATTCATTTCAGCCTCACAGGGACTAGCTGACTCCGGTTAATTCTGAAGACCCTGTTTCTCTCCTTTCCGATTCAGACACAACAGAGCTAGAGACACCACAAACCACGATTCACAATACAATACTCATCAGTACTGAGGG
Organism: Scyliorhinus torazame; assembly: GCF_047496885.1. Lineage (NCBI taxonomy): Eukaryota > Metazoa > Chordata > Chondrichthyes > Carcharhiniformes > Scyliorhinidae > Scyliorhinus > Scyliorhinus torazame. The sequence goes on along the minus strand of NC_092725.1, from coordinate 19,965,223 downwards.
AGCACTGCACTGTCTGAGGGTCAATGCTTAGGGAGTGCCACACTCAGAGGGTCAGTACTGAGCGAGTGTCGCACTGTCAGAGGCTCAGTACTGAGGGAGTGCCGCACTGTCAGAGGCTCAGTACTGAGGGAGTGCTGAACAGTCGGAGGGTCAGTACTGAGGGAGCGCCGCACTGTCAGAGGGTCAGTACTGAGGGAGTGCTGAACAGTCGGAGGGTCAGTACTGAGGGAATGCCGCACTGTCAGAGGGTCAGTACTGAGGGAGTGCCGCACTGTCGGAGGGTCAGTACTGAGGGAGTTCCGCACTGTCAGAGGGTCAGTACTGAGGGAGTGGTGCACTGTCAGAGGGTCAGAACTGAGGGAGTGCTGCAATGTCAGAGGGTCAGTACTGAGGGAGTGCTGCACTGTCAGAGGGTCAGGACTGAGGGAGTGCCGCACTGTCAGAGCGTCAGTACTGAGGGACTGCTGCACTGTCAGACGGTCAGTTCTGAGGGAGTGCCGCACTGTCGGAGGGTCAGTACTGAAGGAGTGCCGCACTGTCAGAGGGTCAGTACTGAGGGAGCGCTGCACTGTCGGAGGGTCAGTACTGAGGGAGCTCCGCACTATCAGAGGGTCTGTACTGAGGGAGTGCCGCACTGTCAGAGGGTCAGTACTGAGGGCATGCTGCACTGTCGGAGGGTCAGTATTGAGGGAGCGCCGCACTGTCAGAGGGTCAGTACTGAGGGAGAGCCACCACGTGGAGGGTCAGTGCTGAGAGAGCGCCGAACTGTTGGAGGGTCAGTACTGACGGAGCACCGCACTGTCAGGGGGTCATTACTGAGGGAGCGCCGTACTGTCGGAGGGTCAGTACTGAGGGAGCGCCGCTTTGTCAGAGGGTCAGTACTGAGGGAGCACCACACAGTCTGAGGGTCAATGCTTAGGGAGTGTCGCACTGTCAGAGGGTCAGTAATGAGGGAGCGCCGCACTGTCAGTGGGTCAGTACTGAGGGAGCGCCGCATTGTCAGAGGGTCAGTACTGAGGGAGCACCACACAGTCTGTGGGTCAATGCTTAGGGAGTGTCGCACTGTCAGAGGGTCAGTAATGAGGGAGCGCCGCACTGTCAGTGGGTCAGTACTGAGGGAGCGCCGCACTGTCTGAGGGTCAGTACTGAGGGAGGTCCGCACTGTCAGAGCGTCACTACTGAGGGAGTGCTGCACTGTCAGAGGGTCAGTAATGAGGGAGCGCCGCACTGTCAGTGGGTCAGTACTGAGGGAGCACCGCACTGTCGGAGGGTCAGTACTGAGGGAGTGCCGCAATGTCAGAGGGTCAGTACTAAGGGAGCACCGCACTGTCAGAGGGTCAGTACTGAGGGAGAGCCGCACTGTCAGAGGGTCAATACTTAGCGAGTGCCGCACTGTCAGAGGGTCAGTACTGAGGGAGAGCCGCACTGTCAGAGGGTCAGTACTGAGGGAGTGGCGCACTGTCAGAGCGTCAGTACTGAGGGAGCTCCGCTCTGTCAGAGGGTCAGTACTGAGGGGGTTCAGCACTGTCAGAGGGTCCGTACTGAGGGAGTGCCGCACTGTCGGAGAGTCAACACTGAGGTAGTGCCGCAGTGTCAGAAAGTCAGTACTGGGGGAGTGCCGCACTGTCAGTGGGTCAGTACTGAGGGAGTGCTGCACTGTCGGAGGGTCAGTACTGAGGGAGTGCCGCACTGTCAGTGGGTCAGTACTGAGGGAGTGCCGCACTGTCGGAGGGTCAGTACTGAGGGAGCGCCGCACTGTCAGTGGGTCAGTACTGAGGGAGTGCCGCACTGTCAGATGGTCAGTACTGAGGGAGTGCTACACTGTCGGTGGGTCAGTACCAGGATTGCAACGTGGTTGCTGGATAGTGAAGAGAGAGAGAGAGAGACACACGACTGTAGCAAAATTTGAGTACAACTCCATCTACAAGTTTGCTGACGATACGGCCATAGTGTGCCGGATCTCGAATAACGAGTCTGAATACAGGAGGGAGATAGAGAACCTAGTGGAGTGGTATAGCGACAAAAATCTCTCCCTCAATGCCAGCAAAACTAAAGAGCTGGTCATCGACTTCAGGAAGCAATGTACTGTACACACCCCTGTCAGCATCAACGGAGCCGAGGTGGAGATGGTTGGCAGTTTCAAATTCCTAGGGGTACACATCTCCAAAAATCTGTCCTGGTCCACCCACATCGACCCGACAACCAAGAAAGCACAACAGCACCTATACTTCCTTTGGAAACTGAGCAAATTCGGCATTGTTATGGGCCAGGGTTTAGAGAACCTTAAAGTGTATCATGGAGTTTACCTGACCCACAACCTTTAATAGATTGTGGTATGGGGAGCACACGGCCCACTCTACAGGTGTGGTACAGCAGAAATGGACAAGTATTTTTTAAAAGCAAAACAATGTTTATTCTATGAACTCAAGTTAACGTTTTAACAGTGAACATCTTAGCAACCATCAATGCAAATATAACCCGCAAAGAATAAAACACTAAGTAATCCTTAAGCTGTACTTTTAACATCCAACAACACCGCAACAAACTTCAGAGAGTCGTGAACACCACCCAGTCCATCACACAAACCTGCCTCCCATCCATTGACTCCATCTACACCTCCTGCTGCCTGGTGAAAGTGGGCAGCATAATCAAAGACCCCGCCCACCCGGCTTACTCACTCTTCCAACTTCTCCCATCGGGCAGGAGATACAGAAGTCTGAGAACACGCACTAACAGATTCAAAAACAGCTTCTTCCCCGCTGTTACCAGACTCCTAAACGACCCTCTTATGGACTGACCTCATTAACACTACACCCTGTATGCTTCATCCGATGCCGGTGTTATGTAGTTACCTTGTGTACCTTGTGTTGCTCTTTTATGTATTTTCTTTTATTCCCTTTTCTTCCCATGTACTTAATGATCTGTTGAACTGCTCGCAGAAAAATACTTTTCACTGTACCTCGGTACACGTGACAATAAACAAATCCAAATTCAATCCAATCCGAGAGAGACAGACAAAGAGAGAGACAGAGAAAGAGGGAGAGATAGACAGAGAGAGGGAGAGATAGACAAAGACAGAGAAAGAGAAAGAAAAACAGAGAGAGAGGGAGAGAGAGGGGGAGATAGACAGAGAGGGAGGGAGAGAGAGAGATGGACAGAGAGGAAGAGATAGAGCGACAGACAGAGAGAGAGCGATAGACAGAGAGTGAGGGAGAGATAGACAGAGAGTGAGGGAGAGAGAGAGACAGAGAGCGAGGAAGAGAGAGACAGAGAGCGTTGGAGAGAGAGACAGAGAGAGCAGGAGAAATAGAGAGAGATAGACAGAGAGAGGGAGAGAGACACACAGAGAGTGGGAGACAGAGACAGAGAGAGAGAGAGACAGAGAGATAGGGAGAGCCAATACACACTCAGTCACCCTTGAGTGAAAGGACAGGATGTGCTGGCACAGAGAACTCACGACGTTTCATTGGTCCTGGAACTGCTTCCCACGGTGCGGAGGAGTCAAGTTTGGTACTGGATCAGTTAAATCCTGTTCTGTGGTGTGTGTCCCAAACCCAATCTGCCAGGCCCGCGCAGAGGCTCAGTGTACATCTCAGCATTGGTAAGTTAGTGCTGGGAGACGCGGATAAGTGGAGCACTGGATAGAGGGACAGCTGGAGATGGGGCTAGCTGGAGCACTGGATACAGGGATAGGTGGGGCACTGGAGAAGGGAATAGCTGGGGCACTGGAGACGGGGATAGCTGGAGCACTGGAGACAGGGATAGCTGGGACACAGGAGACGGGGATAGCTGGGACACTGTAGATGACTATAGCTGGGACACTGAAGACGGGGATAGCTGGGGCACTGGAGACGAGGTGAGCTGGGGCACTGGAGACGGGGATAGCTGGGGCACTGGAGACGGAGATAGCTGGAGACGGGGATAGCTGGGGCCCTGGAGACGGGGCTAGCTGGGACACTGGAGACTGGGATAGACGGCGCACTGGAGACAGGGATAGCTGGGACACTGGAGATGGGGATAACTGGGGCACTGGAGAAGGGGATAGCTGGGGCACTGGGGACGGGGACAGCTGGGCCACTGGAGACTGGGATAGCTGGGGTACTGGAGACGGGGATAGCTGGGGCACTGGAGACGGGGATAGCTGGGGCACTGGAGATAGGGATAGCTCTGGCAGTTGAGATAGGGATAGCTGGGGCACTGGAGACGGGGGTAGCTGGGTCACTGGAAACGGGGATAGCTGGGGCATTGGAGACGGGGATAGCTGGGGCACTGGAGACAGGGGTAGCTGGGGCACTTGAGACGGGAATAGCTGGGACACTAGAGTTGCGGATAGCTGGGACACTGCGAGATGGGGGTAGCTGGGGCACTGGAGACGAGGCTAGCTGGGGCACTGGAGATGGGGCTAGCTGGGACACTGGAGAGAGGGATATCTGGGGCACTGGAGAAGGGCATAGCTGGGGCACTGGGGACGGGGAGAGCTGGGCCACTGGAGACGGGGATAGCTGGGGCACTGGAGACCGGGATAGCTGGGGCACTGGAGATGGGGACAGCTGGGGCACTGGAGACGGGGATAGCTGGGGAACTGGAGACGGGGATAGCTGGGGTATTGGAGACGGGGACAGGTGGGGCACTGGAGACGGGGATAGCTGGGGCACTGGAGATGGGGACAGCTGGGGCACTGGAGACGGGGATAGCTGGGGCACTGGAGACAGGGGTAGCTGGGGCACTGGAGACGGGGATAGCTGGGACACTGGAGACGGGGATAGCTGGGACACTGGAGACGGGGATAGCTGGGGCACTGGAGACGAGGCTAGCTGGGGCACTGGAGACAGGGCTAGCTGGGGCACTGGAGAGAGGGATAGCTGGGACACTGGCGAAGGGCATAGCTGGGGCACTGGGGACGGGGACAGCTGGGCCACTGGAGACGGGGATAGCTGGGGCACTGGAGACCGGGATAGGTGGGCACTGGAGATGGGGACAGCTGGGGCACTGGAGATGGGGATAGCTGGGGCACTGGAGATAGGGATAGCTCGGGCACTGGAGATAGGGATAGCTGGTGCACTGGGGATGAGGAAAGCTGGGACACTGGAGACGGGGATAGCTGGGGCATTGGAGACGGTGATAGCTGGGGCACTGTAGACAGGGGTAGCTGGGGCACTGGAGACGGGGATAGCTGGGACACTGGAGTTGCGGATAGCTGGGACACTGCGAGACGGGGGTAGCTGGGGCACTGGACACGGGGATAGATGGGACACGAGACGGGGATAGCTGGGGCACTGGAGACGGGGATAGCTGGGACACTGGAGATGGGGATATCTGGGACACTGGAGATGGGGTAGCTGGGACACTGGAGATGGGTGTAGCTGGGGCACTGGAGATTGGTATAGCTGGGACACTGGAGTTGGGGATATCTGGCACACTGGGAGACGGGGTAGATGAGGCACTGGAGACGGGGATAGCTGAGGCACCGGAGACGAGGCTAGCTGGGGCACTGGAGTCGGGGCTAGCTGGGACACTGGAGGCGGGGATACTGAAACACAAGATGTGGATAGCTGAGACACTGGAGACGGGGATAGCTGGGGCACTGGAGACGGGGATAGTTGGACATGGGGATAGCTGGGGCAGTGGCGAAGGGGTTAGCTGGGTTACTGGATACGGGGATAGCTGGGGCACTGGAAACAGGGATAGCTGGGGCACTGGAGACAGGGATAGCTGGGACAGTGGTGACGGGGATAGCTAGGGCACTGGAGACAGGGATAGCTGGGGCACTGGAGACGGGGATGGCTGGGACACTGGAGACGGCGATAGCTGGGACACTGGAAAGGGGAATAGCTGGAGATGGGGATAGCCAGGGCACTGGAGACAGGGATAGCTGGGACACTGGCAGATGGGTATAGCTGGAACACTGGAGAGGCGGATAGCTAAGGCACTGGAGACGGGGATAGCTCAGGCACTGGAGTCGGGGAAATCTCCAGGAAAGTACTGAGGGAGTGCCAAACTATCTGAGGGTCAGTCCTGAGGGAGCGCCGCACTGTCGGAGGGTCAGTGCTGAGGGAGTGCCGCACTGTCAAAGGGTCAGTACTGAGCGAGCGCCACACTGTCAGAGGGTCAGTACTGAGGGAGCGCCAAACTGTCTGAGGGTCAGTCCTGAGGGAGCGCCGCACTGTCGGAGGGTCAGTGCTGAGGGAGTGCCGCACTGTCAAAGGGTCAGTACTGAGCGAGTGCCACACTGTCAGAGGGTCAGTACTGAGGGAGCACCGCACTGTCGGAGGGTCAGTACTGAGGGAGCGCCGCACTGTCTGAGTGTCAGTACTGAGGGAAAGCCGCACTCTCTGAGGGTCAATGCTTAAGGAGCGCCACACTGTCAGAGGGTCAATGCTTAGGGGGCGCCGCACTTTCAGTAGGATCAGTACTGAGGGAGTGCCGCACTTTCAGAGGGTCAGTACTGAGGGAGCTGCGCTCTGTCGGAGGGTCAGTGCTGAGGGAGCGCTGCACTGTCAGAAAGTCAGTACTGAGGGAGTGCTGCACTGTAAGAGGGTCAATGCTTAGGGGGCGCCGCACTTTCAGTAGGGTCAGTACTGAGGGAGTGCCGCACTGTCAGATGGTCAGTACTGAGGGAGCTCCGCTCTGTCAGAGGGTCAGTACTGAGGGAGTGCCGCACTGTCGGAGGGTCAGTACTGAGGGAGCTCCGCTCTGTCAGAGGGTAAATACTGAGGGAGTGCCGCACTGTCGGAGGGTCAGTACTGAGGGAGTGCCGCACTGTCAGAAAGTCAGTACTGAGGGAGCGCAGCACTGTCAGAGGGTCAGTACTGAGGGAGCACCGCACTGTCAGAGGGTCAGTACTGAGGGAGTGCCGCACTGTCGGAGGGTCAGTGCTGAGGGAGTGCCGCACTGTCGGAGGGTCAGTTCTGAGGGAGTGCCGCACTGTCAGAAGGTCAGTACTGAGGGAGTAGCGCACTGTCAGAGGGTCAGTACTGAGGGAGTGCCACACTGTCAGAGGGTCAATGCTTAGGGTGCGCCGCACTTTCAGTAGGGTCAGTACTGAGGGAGTGCCGCACATTCAGAGGGTCAGTACTGAGGGAGCTGCGCTCTGTTGGAGGGTCAGTCCTGAGGGAGCGCTGCACTGTCGGAGAGTCAGTACTGACGTAGTGCCGTACTGTCAGAGAGTCAGGACTGAGGGAGTGCTGCACTGTCGGATGGTCAGTACTGAGGGAGTGCCGCACTGTCAGTGGGTCAGTACTGAGGGAGCGCCGCACTGTCAGAAAGTCAGTACTGAGGGAGTGCCGCACTGTCAGAGGGTCAGTACTGAGGGAGTGCTGCACTGTCGGAGGGTCAGTACTGAGGGAGTGCTGCACTGTCGGAGGGTCAGTACCAGGATTGCAACGTGGTTGCTGGATAGTGAAGAGAGAGAGAGAGAGAGAGACACACCACTGTAGCAAAGTTTGACTCCAACTCCATCTACAAGTTTGCTGACGATACGACCATAGTGGGCCGGATCTCGAATAACGATGAGTCCGAATACAGGAGGGAGATAAAGAGCCTAGTGGAGTGGTGTAGCAACAACAATCTATCCCTCAATGCCAGCAAAACTAAAGAGCTGGCCATCGACTTCAGGAAGCAAAGTACTGTCCACACCCCTGTCAGCATCAACGGGGCCGAGGTGGAGATGGTTAGCAGTTTCAAATTCCTCGGGGTACACATCTCCAAAAATCTGCCCTGGTCCACCCACATCGACCCGACAACCAAGGAAGCACAACAGCACCTATACTTCCTCTTGAAACTGAGCAAATTCGGCATTGTTATGGGCCAGGGTTTAGAGAACCTTAAAGTGTATCATGGAGTTCACCTGACTCACAACCTTTACATAGAACAATACAGCGCAGTACAGGCCCTTCGGCCCACAATGTTGCACCGAAACAAAAGCCATCTAACCTACACTATGCCATTATCATCCATATGTTTATCCAATAAACTTTTAAATGCCCTCAATGTTGGCGAGTTCACTACTGTAGCAGGTAGGGCATTCCACGGCCTCACTACTCTTTGCGTAAAGAACCTACCTCTGACCTCTGTCCTATATCTATTACCCCTCAGTTTAAAGCTATGTCCCCTCGTGCCAGCCATTTCCATCCGCGGGAGAAGGCTCTCACTGTCCACCCTATCTAACCCCCTGATCATTTTGTATGCCTCTATTAAGTCTCCTCTTAACCTTCTTCTCTCCAACGAAAACAACCTCAAGTCCATCAGCCTTTCCTCATAAGATTTTCCCTCCATACCAGGCAACATCCTGGTAAATCTCCTCTGCACCAGCTCCAAAGCCTCCACGTCCTTCCTATAATGCGGTGACCAGAACTGTACGCAATACTCCAAATGCGGCCGAACCAGAGTTCTGTACAGCTGCAACATGACCTCCCGACTCCGGAACTCAATCCCTCTACCAATAAAGTCCAACACTCCATAGGCCTTCTTCACAACCCTATCAACCTGGGTGGCAACTTTCGGGGATCTATGTACATGGACACCTAGATCCCTCTGCTCATCCACACTTTCAAGAACTTTACCATTAGCCAAATATTCCGCATTCCTGTTATTCCTTCCAAAGTGAATCACCTCACACTTCTCTACATTAAACTCCATTTGCCACCTCTCAGCCCAGCTCTGCAGCTTATCTATATCCCTCTGTAACCTGCTACATCCTTCCACACTATCGACAACACCACCGACTTTAGTATCGTCTGCAAATTTACTCACACACCCTTCTGCGCCTTCCTCTAGGTCATTGATAAAAATGACAAACAGCAACGGCCCCAGAACAGATCCTTGTGGTACTCCACTTGTGACTGTACTCCATTCTGAACATTTCCCATCAACCACCACCCTCTGTCTTCTTTCAGCTAGCCAATTTCTGTTAAAGTCTCCCATAATAACTACCCTGTTACTTTTGCTCTTATCCAGAATCATCTTCGCCATCCTTTCCTCTACATCCCTAGAACTATTAGGAGGCCTATAAAAAACTCCCAACAGGGTGACCTCTCCTTTCCTGTTTCTAACTTCAGCCCATACTACCTCGGAAGAAGAGTCCCCATCTAGTATCCTCTCTGCCACCGTAATACTGCTCTTGACTAGCAGCGCCACACCTCCCCCTCTTTTGCCTCCTTCTCTGAGCTTACTAAAACACCTAAACCCCGGAACCTGCAACATCCATTCCTGTCCCTGCTCTATCCATGTCTCTGAAATGGCCACAACATCGAAGTACCAGGTACCAACCCATGCTGCCAGTTCCCCTACCTTGTTTCGTATACTCCTGGCATTGAAGTAGACACACTTCAAACCACCTACCTGAACACTGGCCCCCTCCTGCGACGTCAAATCTGTGCTCCTGACCTCTATACTCTCATTCTCCCTTACCCTAAAACTACAATCCAGGTTCCCATGCCCCTGCTGCATTAGTTTAAACCCCCCCAAAGAGCACCAACAAATCTCCCCCCCAGGATATTTGTGCCCCTCAGGTTCAGATGTAGACCATCCTGTCTGTAGAGGTCCCACCTTCCCCAGAAAGAGCCCCAGTTATCCAGAAATCTGAATCCCTCCCGCCTGCACCATCCCTGTAGCCACGTGTTTAAATGCTCTCTCTCCCTATTCCTCATCTCACTATCACGTGGCACGGGCAACAACCCAGAGATAACAACTCTGTTTGTTCTAGTTCTGAGCTTCCATCCTAGCTCCCTGAAAGCCTGCCTGACATCCTTGTCCCCTTTCCTACCTATGTCGTTAGTGCCAATGTGGACCACGACTTGGGGCTGCTCCCCCTCCCCCCTAAGGACCCGGAAAACACGATCCGAGACATCACGTGCCCTTGCACCTGGGAGGCAACATACCAAACGTGAGTCTCTCACGCTCCCACAAAATCTCCTATCTGTGCCCCTGACTATAGAGTCCCCAATTACTAATGCTCTGCTCCTCTCCCCCCTTCCCTTCTGAGCAACAGGGACAGACTCCGTGCCAGAGGCCCGTACCCCATGGCTTACCCCTGGTAAGTCGTCCCCCCCACAAGTATCCAAAGCGGTATACTTGTTTCTCAGGGGAACGGCCGCAGGGGATCCCTGCACACTGCTTTTTCCCAGTCCCTCTTACAGTTACCCACCTATCTCCAATCTTTGGTGTAACTAATTCCCTGAAGCTGCTATCTATGACCCCTTCTGCCTCCCGAATGATCCGAAGTTCTTCCAACTCCAGCTCCAGTTCCCTAACTCGGTCTTGGAGGAGCTGGAGATGGCAGCACTTCCTGCAGGTAAAATCAGCAGGGACACTAACTGCATCCCTCACCTCAAACATCCTGCAGGAGGAACATTGCAGTCCCTTCCCTGCCATTCCTCTAACTTTCTACCAAGATCTGGCTAACAACTAAATTAAATTTTTTATAAAAAATAAAAATAATATAATAAAATATGGTACTTACCTCAGACCAATGGTTTTATTATTAGGTTAGAGGAGGAGGGCGGGTGGGAGACACTACACGTGTAGTGTCTCGGGTTTCCGCTCCACCAGAATTTATTGGTGAGGGTCTTCCCAGACATCCGCGGGTCGACTTCCCGTTCCCGCCTAAAACACTAATTTTAAAAAAAAATTCTCAGCTCCTGCTGAAATTGACTAACCAGCCAGCTCCACTCCCGCCGAAATCGACTGGCCTGCCCCTGAAAAGACAAGTGCTTTTAAAGGACAGACTGATCTCCCAGCAACCACTTCCGCACTGCTCCCGCTGAAACTGACTCACCAGCTGATTCTCCCGCCGAAATCGACTGGCCTGCCCCTGCAAAGACAAGTGCTTTTAAAGGACAGACTTACCTCCCAGCAACCACTTCCGCACTGCTCCCGCTGAAACTGACTCACCAGCTGATTTTCCCGCCGAAATCGACTTTAATAGATATGGGGAGCACACGGCCCACTCTACAGGTGTGGTACAACAGAAATGGACAAGTATATTTTAAAAGCAAAACAATGTTTATTCTATGAACTCAAGTTAACCTTTCAACAGTGAACATCCTAGCAACCATCAATGCAAATATAACCTCCAAAGAATACAACACTAAGTAATCCTTAAGCTGTACTTTTAACATCCATTAGACTTAAAACAAAACTTTTAACAGAAGCACATCAGGTTATAGTCACTACTAGAGCAGTTATTAGTTTTAAATCACCGAAGGATCGATTTACAGTCTTTAGATTACAGAGAGAGAAACGATTATACTTTCTGGCTGTGACTGCAGCTATCCAGCTCTGAAAACGAAACTAAAACCCACCCCGCAGCAAACAGCTTAAAATGAAAGTAAAAAGCTGACAGACAGCCCAGCTCCACCCACTGTCTGACACCACTGCAGTAATTAACACCCATTTCTTAAAGATGCTCTCACATGACAGAATGTCCACATTAACCCTTACCAACTTTTACAGATGCACCATAGAAAGCATCCTATCGGGCTGCATCACAGCCTGGTATGGCAACTGCTCGGCCCAAGACCGCAATAAACTTCAGAGAGTCGTGAACACCGCCCAGTCCATCACACTAACCTGCCTCCCATCCATTGACTCCGTCTACACCTCCTGCTGCCTGGGGAAAGCGGGCAGCATAATCAAAGACCCCTCCCACCCGGCTTACTCACTCTTCCAACTTCTTCCATCGGGCAGGAGATACAGAAGTCTGAGAACACGCACTAACAGATTCAAAAACAGCTTCTTCCCCTGTCACCAGACTCCTAAACGACCCTCTTATGGACTGATCTCATTAACACTACACCCTGTATGCTTCATCCGATGCCGGTGCTTATGTAGTTACATTGTGTAACTTGCGTTGCTCTTTTATGTTTTTTCTTTTATTTCCTTTTCTTCTCATGTACTTAATGATCTGTTGAGTTGCTCGCAGAAAAATACTTTTCACTGTACCTCAGTACACGTGACAATAAACAAATCCAAATTCAATCCTATCCGAGAGAGACAGACAAAGAGAGAGACAGAGAAAGAGGGAGAGATAGACAGAGAGAGGGAAAGATAGACATAGACAGAGAAAGAGAGGGAGAGATAGAGAAAGAGAAAGAAAGACAGAGAGAGAGGGAGAGAGAGGGGGGATAGACAGAGAGGGGGGGAGAGATAGAGATGGACAGAGAGGAAGAGATAGAGCGACAGACAGAGAGAGAGCGATAGACAGAGAGTAAGGGAGAGATAGACAGAGAGCGAGGGAGAGAGAGACAGAGAGCGAGGAAGAGAGAGACAGAGAGTGTCGGAGAGAGAGACAGAGAGAGCAGGAGAAATAGAGAGAGATAGACAGAGAGAGGGAGAGAGACACACAGAGAGTGGGAGACAGAGACAGAGAGAGAGAGAGACAGAGAGCTAGGGAGAGCCAATACACACTCAGTCACCCTTGAGTGAAAGGACAGGATGTGCTGGCACAGAGAACTCACGACGTTTCATTGGTCCTGGAACTGCTTCCCACGGTGCGGAGGAGCCAAGTCTGGTCCTGGACCAGGTTAAATCATGTTCTGTGGTGTGTCTCCCAAACCCAGTCTGCCAGGCCGGCGCCGACGCTCAGTGTACATCTCAGCATTGGTAGGTTGGTGCTGGGAGCCGCGCATAGATGGAACACTGGATACAGGGACAGCTGGAGATGGGGATAGCTGGAGCACTGGATACAGGGATAGCTGGGGCACTGAAGACGGGGATAGCTGGAGCACTGCATACAGGGATAGCTGGGGCACTGAAGACGGGGATAGCTGGAGCACTGGAGGTGGTGATAGCTATGGTATTGGATACAGGGATAGCTGGGGCACTGGAGACGGGGATAGCTGGGACACGAGACGGGGATAGCTGGGACACGAGACGGGGATAGCTGGGGCACTGGAGACGAGGATAGGTGGGGCACTGGAGACGAGTTAATTGGGACACTGGAGGCGGGGATAGACGGCGCACAGGAGACAGGGATAGCTGGGGCACTGGAGAAGGGGATAGCTGGGGCACTGGGGACGGGGACAGTTGGGCCACTGGAGACGGGGATAGGTCGGGCACTGGGGACGGGGGCAGCTGGGCCACTGGAGACTGGGATAGCTGGGGCACTGGAGACGGGGATAGCTGGGGTACTGGAGATGCGGACAGCTGGTGCACTGGAGACGGCGAAATCTGGGGCACTGGAGATAGGGATAGCTGGGGCACTGGAGATGAGTATAGCTGGGACACTGGAGATGGGGATAGCTGTGGCAGTGGAGACGGGGATAGCTGGGATACTGGAGTTGCGGATAGCTGGGACACTGCGAGACGGGGGTAGCTGGGCACTGGAGACGGGGATAGGTGGGGCACGAGATAGGGATAGCTGGGGCATTGGAGACGGGGATAGCTGGGGCACTGGGGACGGGGACAGCTGGGGCACTGGAGACGGGGATAGTTGGGGCACTAGAGATAGGGATAGCTGGGGCACTGGGGATGGGGACAGCTGGGCAACTGGAGACGGGGATAGGTGGGGCACTGGGGACGGGGATAGCTGGGGCACTGGAGACGGGGATAGCTGGGGCACTGGAAACTGGGATAGCTGGGGCACTGGAGACGGGGATAGCTGGGGCACTGGAGACAGGGATAGCTGGGGCACTGGAGAAGGGGATAGCTGGGGCACTGGGGACGGGGACAGCTGGGCAACTGGAGACGGGGATAGGTGGCGCACTGGGGACGGGGATAGCTGGGGCACTGGAGACCGGATAGCTGGGGCACTGGTGACGGGGATAGCTGGGGCACTGGAGACGGGGATAGCTGGGGCACTGGAGACGGGGATAGCTGGGGCACTGGAGACGGGGATAGCTGGGGCACTGGAGACGGGATAGCTGGGGCACTGGAAACTGGGATAGCTGGTGCACTGGAGACGGGGAGAGCTGGTGCACTGGAGACGGGGAGAGCTGGGGCACTGGAGACGGGGATAGCTGGGGCACATGAGACGGGGATAGCTGGGACACTGGAGACGGGGATAGCTGGGGCACTGGTGATAGGAATAGCTCGGGCACTGGAGATAGGGATAGCTGGGGCACTGGATACAGGGATAGCTGGGACACTGGAGACGGGGATAGCTGGGGCACTGGAGACGGGGATAGCTGGGCCACTGGAGACGGGGCTAGCTGGGGCACTGGAGACGGGGCTAGCTGGGGCACCGGAAACGAGGCTAGCTGGGGCACTGGAGACGGGGCTAGCTGGGGCACTGGAGGAAGGGATAGCTGGGGCACTGGAGATAGGGATAGCCGGGGCACTGGAGAAGGAGATAGCTGGGGCACTGGGGACGGGGGCAGCTGGGGCACTGGAGACGGGGATAGCTAGGGCACTGGAGACGGGGATAGCTGGGGCACTGGAGATGGGGACAGCTGGGCACTGGAGACGGGGATAGCTGGGGCACTGGAGATAGGGATAGCTCGGGCACTGGAGATAGGGATACTGGGGCATTGGAGACGGGGATAGCTGGGGCACTGGAGACAGGCGTAGCTGGGGCACTGGAGACGGGGATAGGTGGGACACTGGAGTTGCAGATAGCTGGGACACTGCGAGACGGGGGTAGGTTGGACACGAGACGGGGATAGCTGGGGCACTGGAGACGGGGATAGCTGGGGCACTGGAGATAGGGATAGCTGGGGCACTGGAGATGAGGATAGCTGGGACAATGGAGAGGGGGACAGCTGGGGAATTGGAGACGAGGATAGCTGGGGCACTGGAGACGGGGATAGCTGGAGACGGGGATAGCTGGAGACGGGGATAGATGGAGATGGGGATAGCTGCGTCACTGGAGATGGGGATAGCTGGGATACTGGAGATGGGGATAGCTGGGGCACTGGAGTCGGGGAAATCTCCAGGAAAGTAATGATGGCGTGCCACACTGTCGGAGGGTTAGTACTGAGGGAGTGCCGCACTGTCAGAGGGTCAGTATTGGGGGAGTGCGCACTGTCAGAGGGTCAGTACTGAGGGAGCGCCACACTGTCGGAGGGTTAGTACTGAGGGAGTGCCGCACTGTCAGAGGGTCAGTACTGGGGGAGTGCGCACTGTCAGAGGGTCAGTACTGAGCGAGCACCACACTATCAGAGGGTCAGTACTGAGGGAGCACCGCACTGTCGGAGGTTTAGTACTGAGGGAGCGCCGCACTGTCAGGGCGTAAGTACTGAGGGAGAGACGCACTGTCAGAGGGTCAATGCTTAGGGGGCGCCGAACTGTCAGAGGGTCAGTACTGAGGGAGGGCCGCACTGTCTGAGGGTCAGTACTGAGGGAGTGCCGCACTGTCAGAGTGTCAGTACTGAGGGATTGCCGCACTGTCAGAGGGTCAGTACTGTGGGAGTGCCGCACTGTCAGTACGTCAGTACTGAGCGAGTGCCGCACTGTCAGAACGTCAGTACTGAGGGAGTGCCGCACTGTCGGAGGCTCAGGACTGAGGGAGTGCTGCACTGTCGGAGGTTCAGTACTGAGGGAGCGCCGCACTGTCAGGGGGTCAGTACTGAGGGAGTGCCGCACTGTCAGAACGTCAGTACTGAGGGAGCTCTGCACTGTCAGAGGGTCAGTACTGAGGGAGTGCCGCACTGTCGGAGAGTCAGTACTGAGGGAGTGCTGCACTTTCGGAGGCTCAGGACTGAGGGAGTGCTGCACTGTCGGAGGTTCAGTACTGAGGGAGTGCCGCACTGTCAGAGGGTCAGTACTGAGGGAGCGCTGCACTGTCAGAGGGTCAGCACTGAGGGAGCGCCGCATTGTTAGTGGGTCAGTACTGAGGGTGCGCTGCACTGTCAGAGAGTCAGTACTGAGGGAGTGCCGCGCTATCAGAGGGTCAGTACTCAGGGAGTGCTGCACTGTCAGAGTGTCAGTACTGAGGGAGCGCCGCACTGTCAGAGGGTCAGTACTGAGGGAGTGCTGCACTGTCGGAGGGTCAGGACTGAGGGAGTGCTGCACTGTCGGAGGGTCAGTACTGTGGGAGTGCTGCACTGTCAGAGGGTCAGTACTGAGGGAGCGCTGCACTGTCAGAGGGTCAGCACTGAGGGAGCGCCGCACTGTCAGAGGGTCAGTACTGAGGGAGTGCCGCACTGTCAGAGAGTCAGTACTGAGGGAGTGCTGTACTGTCAGAGAGTCAGTACTGAGGGAGTGCCGCACTGTCAGAGGGTCAGTACTCAGGGAGTGCTGCACTGTCAGAGTGTCAGTACCCAGAGATGGGGATAGCTGGGCCACTGGAGATGGGGATAGGTGGGGCACTGGTGACGGGGGGCGCTGGGGCACTGGAGACGGGGATAGCTGGGGCACTGGAGACGGGGATAGCTGGGGCACTGGAGATGGGGACAGCTGGGGCAGTGGAGACGGGGATAGCTGGGGCACTGGAGACGGGGATAGCTGGGGCATTGTAGACGGGGATAGCTGGGGCTCTGGAGACGGGGCTAGCTGGGGCACTGGAGATAGGGATAGCTGGGGCACTGGAGAAGGGGATAGCTGGGGCACTGGGGACGGGGCAAGCTGGGGCACTGGAGATAGGGATAGCTGGGGCACCGAAGACGAGGCCAGTTGGGGCACTGGTGACGGGGCTAGCTGGGGCACTGGAGATAGGGATAGCTGGGGCACTGGAGACGGGGATAGCTGGGGCACTGGGGACGGGGCTAGCTGGGGCACTGGAGAAGGGGGTAGCTGGGGCACTGGAGACGGGGCTAGCTGGGGCACTGGAGATAGGGATAGCTGGGGCACTGGAGAAGGGGGTAGCTGGGGCACAGTTGTCGGTGACAGCTGGGTCACTTGAGACGGGGGTAGCTGGGGCACTGGAGACGGGAATAACTGGGCCACTGGAGACGGGAATAGCTGGGGCACTGGAGACGGGGACAGCTGGGCCACTGGAGATGGGGATAGCTGGGGCACTGGAGATGGAGATAGCTGGGGCACTGGGGACGGGGACAGCTGGGCCACTGGAGACGGGGATAGCAGGGGCATTGTAGACGGGGATAGCTGGGGCATTGGAGACGGGAATAGCTGGGCCACTGGAGACGGGAATAGCTGGGGCACTGGAGACGGGGACAGCTGGGCCACTGGAGATGCGGATAGCTGGGGCACTGGAGACAGGAGTAGCTGGGACACTGCGAGACGGGGGTAGCTGGGACACTGAGAGACGGGATAGCTGGGGCACTGGAGACGGGGATAGGTGGGACACGAGACGGGGATAGCTGGGACACTGGAGACGGGGCTGGCTGGGGCACTGGAGATAGGGTTAGCTGGAGCACTGGATACAGGGATAGGTGGGGCACTGGAGACGGGGATAGCTGGAGCACTGGAGATGGTGATAGCAGGGGCACTGGATACAGGGATAGCTGTGGCACGGGAGACAGGGATAGCTGGGGCACTGGAGACGGGGATAGCTGGGACACGAGACGGGGATAGCTGGGACATAGGAGACGGGAATAGGTGGGGCACTGGAGACGAGGTTAGCTGGGGCACTGGAGACGAGGATAGCTGGGGCACTGGAGACGGAGATAGCTGGAGACGGGGACAGCTGGTCCACGGGAGATGGGGATAGACGGCGCACTGGAGACAGGGATAGCTGGGACACTGGAGATGGGGATTACTGGGGCACTGGAGATGGGGACAGCTGGGGCCCTGGGCACGGGGACAGCTGGGCCACTGGAGACGGATATAGGTGGGGCACTGGAACGGGGGCCGCTGGGGCACTGGAGACGGGGATAGCTGGGGCACCGAAGACGAGGCCAGTTGGGGCACTGGTGACGGGGCTAGCTGGGGCACTGGAGATAGGGATAGCTGGGGCACTGGAGACGGGGATAGCTGGGGCACTGGGGACGGGGCTAGCTGGGGCACTGGAGAAGGGGGTAGCTGGGGCACTGGAGACGGGGCTAGCTGGGGCACTGGAGATAGGGATAGCTGGGGCACTGGAGAAGGGGGTAGCTGGGGCACAGTTGTCGGTGACAGCTGGGTCACTGGAGACGGGGGTAGCTGGGGCACTGGAGACGGGAATAGCTGGGCCACTGGAGACGGGAATAGCTGGGGCACTGGAGACGGGGACAGCTGGGCCACTGGAGATGGGGATAGCTGGGGCACTGGAGATGGAGATAGCTGGGGCACTGGGGACGGGGACAGCTGGGCCACTGGAGACGGGGATAGCAGGGGCATTGTAGACGGGGATAGCTGGGGCATTGGAGACGGGAATAGCTGGGCCACTGGAGACGGGAATCGCTGGGGCACTGGAGACGGGGACAGCTGGGCCACTGGAGATGCGGATAGCTGGGGCACTGGAGACAGGAGTAGCTGGGACACTGCGAGACGGGGGTAGCTGGGACACTGAGAGACGGGGTAGCTGGGGCACTGGAGACGGGGATAGGTGGGACACGAGACGGGGATAGCTGGGACACTGGAGACGGGGCTGGCTGGGGCACTGGAGATAGGGTTAGCTGGAGCACTGGTTACAGGGATAGGTGGGGCACTGGAGACGGGGATAGCTGGAGCACTGGAGATGGTGATAGCAGGGGCACTGGATACAGGGATAGCTGTGGCACTGGAGACAGGGATAGCTGGGGCACTGGAGACGGGGATAGCTGGGACACGAGACGGGGATAGCTGGGACATAGGAGACGGGAATAGGTGGGGCACTGGAGACGAGGTTAGCTGGGGCACTGGAGACGAGGATAGCTGGGGCACTGGAGACGGAGATAGCTGGAGACGGGGACAGCTGGTCCACGGGAGATGGGGATAGACGGCGCACTGGAGACAGGGATAGCTGGGACACTGGAGATGGGGATTACTGGGGCACTGGAGATGGGGACAGCTGGGGCCCTGGGCACGGGGACAGCTGGGCCACTGGAGACGGATATAGGTGGGGCACTGGAACGGGGGCCGCTGGGGCACTGGAGACGGGGATAGCTGGGGCACTGGAGACGGGGATAGCTGGGGCACTGGAGATGGGGACAGCTGGGGCACTGGAGATGGGGATATTTGGGGCACTGGAGACGGGGATAGCTGGGGCACAGGATTCGGGGATATCTGGGACACTGGAGACGGGGATAGCTCGGACACTGGAGACGGGGATAGATGGAGACGTGGATAGCTGGGGCACTGGAGACAGGTATAGCTGTGACACTGGAGATGGGGATATCTGCGGCACTGGAGATGGAGATATCTGGGGCACTGGAGATGGGGATATCTATGGTACTGGAGATGGGGATAGCTGGGGCACTGGCGATGGGGATATCTGCGGCACTGGAGAAGGGGATAGCTGGGGCACAGGATTCGGGGATATCTGGGACACTGGAGATGCGGATAGGTGGGACATTGGAGACGGGGTAGCTGGGACACTGGCGAGGGAGATAGCTGGGGCACTGGAGACAGGGACAGCTGGGGCACTGGAGGCAGGGATAGCTGGACACTGGAAATGGGGATCGCTGGGGCACTGGGAGACGGGGATAGCTGGGGCACAGGGGAAAGGAACAGCTGGGGCACTGGAGACGGTGATAGCTGGGACACGAGATGGGGATAGCTGGGGCACTGGTGACGTGCATATCAAGGACACTGCAGATGGGGATAGCTGGGCGACTGGAGACGGGGAAAGCTGGAGACGGGGATAGATGGGGCACTGGAGATGGGGATAGCTGCGTCACTGGAGATGGGCAAAGCTGGAGCACTGGAGTCGGGGATAGCTGGGATACTGGAGATGGGGATAGCCAGGGCACTCGAGACGGGGATAGCTGGGGCACTGGTGTCGGGGAAATCTCCAGGAACGTAATGAGGGAGTGCCACACTGTCAGAGGGTCAGTACTGAGGGAGCTCCGCACTGTCTGAGGGTCAGTACTGTGGGAGCGCCGCACTGTCAGAGGGTCAGTACTGGGGGAGTGCGCACTGTCAGAGGGTCAGTACTGAGCGAGCGCCACACTGTCAGAGGGTCAGTACTGAGGGAGCACCGCACTGTCAGAGGGTCAGTACCGAGGGAGCGCCGCACTGTCAGAGGGTCAGTACTGGGGGAGTGCGCACTGTCAGAGGGTCAGTACTGAGCGAGCGCCACACTGTCAGAGGGTCAGTACTGAGGGAGCACCGCACTGTCAGAGGGTCAGTACAGAGGGAGTGCTGCACTGTCCGAGGCTCAGTACTGAGGTAGTGCTGCACTGTCGGAGGGTCAGCACTGAGGGAGCGCCGCACTGTCAGTGGGTCAGTACTGAGGGAGTGCCGCACTGTCAGATGGTCAGAACTGAGGGAGTGCTACACTGTCAGAGGGTCAGTACCAGGATTGCAACGTGGTTGCTGGATAGTGAAGAGAGAGAGAGAGAGACACACCACTGTAGCAAAATTTGACTCCAACTCCATCTACAAGTTTGCTGACGATCCGGCCATAGTGGTCCGGATCTCGAATAACGAGTCTGAATACAGGAGGGAGATAGAGAACCTAGTGGAGTGGTGTAGCGACAACAATCTCTCCCTCAATGCCAGCAAAACTAAAGAGCTGGTCATCGACTTCAGGAAGCAAAGTACTGTACACACCCCTGTCAGCATCAACGGAGCCGAGGTGGAGATGGTTGGCAGTTTCAAATTCCTTGGGGTACACATCTCCAAAAATCTGTCCTGGTCCACCCACGTCGACCCGACAACCAAGAAACCACAACAGCGCCTATACTTCCTCTGGAAACTGAGCAAATTCGGCATTGTTATGGGCCAGGGTTTAGAGAACCTCAAAGTGTATCGTGGAGTTCACCTGACCCACAACCTTTAATAGATTGTGGTATGGGGAGCACACGGCCCACTCTACAGGAGTGGGACAGCAGAAATGGACAAGTATTTTTTAAAAGCAAAACAATGTTTATTATATGAACTCAAGTTAACGTTTTAACAGTGAACATTTTAGCAACCATCAATGCAAATATAACCCCCAAAGAATACAACACTAAGTAATCCTTAAGCTGTACTTTTAACATCCATTAGACTGAAAACAAAACTTTTAACAGAAGCACATCAGGTTATAGTCACTACTAGAGCAGTTATTAGTTTTAAATCACCGAAGGATCGATTTACAGTCTTTAGATTACAGAGAGAGAGACAAATATACCTTCTGGCTGTGACTGCAGCTATCCAGCTCTAAAAGCGAAACTAAAACCCACCCCGCAGCAAACAGCTTAAAATGAAAGTAAAAAGCTGACAGACAGCCCAGCTCCACCCACTGTCTGACACCACTGCAGTAATTAACACCCATTTCTTAAAGATGCTCTCACATGACAACATTTCCACATTAACCCTTACCAACTTTTACAGATGCACCATAGAAAGCATCCTATCGGGCTGCATAACAGCCTGGTATGGCAACTGCTCGGCCCAGGACCGCAAGAAACTTCAGAGAGTTGTGAACACCGCCCAGTCCATCGCACGAACCTGCCTCCCATCCATTGACTCCATCTACACCTCCTGCTGCCTGGGGAAAGCGGGCAGCATAATCAAAGATCCTTCCCACCCGGCTTACTCACTCTTCCAACTTCTTCCATCGGGCAGGAGATACAGAAGTCTGAGAACACGCACTAACAGATTCAAAAACAGCTTCTTCCCCGCTGTTACCAGACTCCTAAACAACCCTCTTATGGACTGACCTCATTAACACTACACCCTGTATGCTTCATCCGATGCCGGTGTTATGTAGTTACATTGTGTAACTTACGTTGCTCTGTTATGTATTTTCTTTTCTTTTCTTTTATCCCCATGTACTTAATGATCTGTTGAGATGCTCGCAGAAAAATACTTTTCACTGTACCTCGGTACACGTGACAATAAACAAATCCAAATTCAATCCAATCCGAGAGAGACAGACAAAGAGAGAGACAGAGTAAGAGGGAGAGATAGACAGAGAGAGGGAAAGATAGACAGAGAGAGGGAGAGATAGACATAGACAGAGAAAGAGAGGGAGAGATAGAGAAAGAGACAGAAAGACAGAGAGAGAGGGAGAGAGAGGGGGAGATAGACAGAGAGGGAGGGAGGATAGAGTGAGAGAGATGGACAGAGAGGAAGAGATAGAGCGACAGACAGAGAGAGAGCGATAGACAGAGAGTGAGGGAGAGATAGACAGAGAGCGAGGGAGAGAGAGACAGAGAGCGAGGAAGAGAGAGATCGAGAGCGTTGGAGGGAGAGACAGAGAGAGCAGGAGAAATAGAGAGAGATGGACAGAGAGAGGGAGAGAGACACACAGAGAGAGGGAGACAGAGACAGAGAGAGAGAGACAGAGAGATAGGGAGAGCCAATACACACTCAGTCACCCTTGAGTGAAAGGACAGGATGTGCTGGCACAGAGAACTCACGACGTTTCATTGGTCCTGGAACTGCTTCCCACGGTGCGGAGGAGCCAAGTCTGGTCCTGGACCAGGTTAAATCCTGTTCTGTGGTGTGTCTACCAAACCCAGTCTGCCAGGCCCGCGCAGAGGCTCAGTGTACATCTCAGCATTGGTAAGTTGGTGCTGGGAGACGCGGATAAGTGGAGCACTGGATACAGGGACAGCTGGAGATGGGGATAGCTGGAGCACTGGATACAGGGATAGGTGGGGCACTGGAGACGGGGATAGCTGGAGCACTGGAGATGGTGATAGCTGGGGCACTGGATAAAGGGATAACTGTGGCACTGGAGACAGGGATAGCTGGGGCACTGGAGACGGGGATAGGTGGGACACGAGACGGGGATAGCTGGGGCACTGGAGACGGGGATAGCTGGGGCACTGGAGACGGGGATAGCTGGGACACAGGAGAAGGGGATAGCTGGGACACTGGAGATGGGGATAGGTGGGACACTGTAGATGACTATAGCTGGGAAACTGGAGACGGGGATAGCTGGGACACTGGAGACGAGGTTAGCTGGGGCACTGGAGACGGGGATAGCTGGGACACAGGAGAAGGGGATAGCTGGGACACAGGAGAAGGGGATAGCTGGGACACTGGAGACGAGGTTAGCTGGGGCACTGGAGACGGGGATAGCTGGGACACAGGAGAAGGGGAGAGCTGGGACACTGGAGATGGGGATAACTGGGGCACTGGAGATGGGAACAGCTGGGCCACTGGAGATGGGGATAGCTGGAGCACTGGAGACGGGGATAGCTGGGGCACTGGAGACGGGGATAGCTGGGGCACTGGAGATGGGGACAGCTGGGGCAGTGGAGACGGGGATAGCTGGGGCACTGGAGATGGGGATAGCTGGGGCATTGTAGACGGGGATAGCTGGGGCACTGGAGATGGGGACAGCTGGGGCTGTGGAGACGGGGATAGCTGGGGCACTGGAGATGGGGATAGCTGGGGCATTGTAGACGGGGATAGCTGGGGCACCGGAGACGGGGATAGCTGGCGCACTGGAGATGGGGACAGCTGGGGCATTGGAGACGGGGATAGCTGGGGCACTGTAGACGGGGATAGCTGGGGCACCGGAGACGGGGATAGCTGGGGCACTGGAGACGGGGATAGCTGGGGCATTGTAGACGGGGATAGCTGGGGCACCGGAGACGGGGATAGCTGGGGCACCGGAGACGGGGATAGCTGGGGCTCTGGAGACGGGGCTAGCTGGGGCACTGGAGATAGGGATAGCTGGGGCACTGGAGAAGGGGATAGCTGGGGAACTGGAGTCGGGGAAACTTGGGCACTGGAGACGGGGATAGCTGGGGCACTGGGGACGGGGCTAGCTGGGGCACTGGAGATAGGGATAGCTGGGGCACCCAAGACGAGGCCAGCTGGGGCACTGGTGACGGGGCTAGCTGGGGCACTGGAGATAGGGATTGCTGGGGCACTGGGGACGGGGCTAGCTGGGGCACTGGAGAAGGGGATAGCTGGGGCACTGGAGACGGGGTTAGCTGGGGCACTGGAGATAGGGATAGCTGGGGCACTGGAGATAGGGATAGCTGGGGCACTGGAGATAGGGATAGCTGGGGCACTGGAGATGGGGATAGCTGGGTCACTGGAGACGGGGGTAGCTGGGGCACTGGAGACGGGAATAGCTGGGCCACTGGAGACGGGAATAGCTGGGGCACTGGAGACGGGGACAGCTGGGCCACTGGAGATGGGGATAGCTGGGGCACTGGAGATGGAGATAGCTGGGGCACTGGGGACGGGGACAGCTGGGCCACTGGAGACGGGGATAGCTGGGGCACTGGAGATAGGAGTAGCTGGGGCACTGGAGACGGGGATAGCTGGGACACTGGAGTTGCGGATAGCTGGGACACTGCGAGAGGGGGGTAGCTGGGGCACTGGAGCCGGGGCTGGCTGGGGCACTGGAGATAGGGATAGCTGGAGCACTGGATACAGGGATAGGTGGGGCACTGGAGACGGGGATAGCTGGAGCACTGGAGATGGTGATAGCTGGGGCACTGGATACAGGGATAGCTGTGGCACTGGAGACAGGGATAGCTGTGACACGAGACGGGGATAGCTGGGACACGAGACGGGGATAGCTGCGGCACTGGAGACGGTGATAGCTGGGACATAGGAGACGGCAATAGGTGGGACACTGGAGACGAGTTTAGCTGGGGCACTGGAGACGAGGATAGCTGGGGCACTGGAGACGGAGATAGCTGGAGACGGGGACAGCTGGTCCACTGGAGACGGGGATAGAGGGCGTACTGGAGACAAGGATAGCTGGGACACTGGAGACGGGGATAGGTGGGACACGAGACGGGGATAGCTGGGACACTGGAGACGGGGCTGGCTGGGGCACTGGAGATAGGGTTAGCTGGAGCACTGGATACAGGGATAGGTGGGGCACTGGAGACGGGGATAGCTGGAGCACTGGAGATGGTGATAGCAGGGGCACTGGATACAGGGATAGCTGTGGCACGGGAGACAGGGATAGCTGGGACACGAGACGGGGATAGCTGGGACATAGGAGACGGGAATAGGTGGGGCACTGGAGACGAGGTTAGCTGGGGCACTGGAGACGAGGATAGCTGGGGCACTGGAGACGGAGATAGCTGGAGACGGGGACAGCTGGTCCACGGGAGATGGGGATAGACGGCGCACTGGAGACAGGGATAGCTGGGACACTGGAGATGGGGATTACTGGGGCACTGGAGATGGGGACAGCTGGGGCCCTGGGCACGGGGACAGCTGGGCCACTGGAGACGGATATAGGTGGGGCACTGGAACGGGGGCCGCTGGGGCACTGGAGACGGGGATAGCTGGGGCACCGAAGACGAGGCCAGTTGGGGCACTGGTGACGGGGCTAGCTGGGGCACTGGAGATAGGGATAGCTGGGGCACTGGAGACGGGGATAGCTGGGGCACTGGGGACGGGGCTAGCTGGGGCACTGGAGAAGGGGGTAGCTGGGGCACTGGAGACGGGGCTAGCTGGGGCACTGGAGATAGGGATAGCTGGGGCACTGGAGAAGGGGGTAGCTGGGGCACAGTTGTCGGTGACAGCTGGGTCACTGGAGACGGGGGTAGCTGGGGCACTGGAGACGGGAATAGCTGGGCCACTGGAGACGGGAATAGCTGGGGCACTGGAGACGGGGACAGCTGGGCCACTGGAGATGGGGATAGCTGGGGCACTGGAGATGGAGATAGCTGGGGCACTGGGGACGGGGACAGCTGGGCCACTGGAGACGGGGATAGCAGGGGCATTGTAGACGGGGATAGCTGGGGCATTGGAGACGGGAATAGCTGGGCCACTGGAGACGGGAATCGCTGGGGCACTGGAGACGGGGACAGCTGGGCCACTGGAGATGCGGATAGCTGGGGCACTGGAGACA
The DNA here is from genome assembly GCF_047496885.1 of Scyliorhinus torazame. Taxonomy (NCBI): domain Eukaryota; kingdom Metazoa; phylum Chordata; class Chondrichthyes; order Carcharhiniformes; family Scyliorhinidae; genus Scyliorhinus; species Scyliorhinus torazame. The sequence goes on along the minus strand of NC_092725.1, from coordinate 19,939,500 downwards.
GGAGTAGCTGGGACACTGCGAGACGGGGGTAGCTGGGACACTGAGAGACGGGGTAGCTGGGGCACTGGAGACGGGGATAGGTGGGACACGAGACGGGGATAGCTGGGACACTGGAGACGGGGCTGGCTGGGGCACTGGAGATAGGGTTAGCTGGAGCACTGGTTACAGGGATAGGTGGGGCACTGGAGACGGGGATAGCTGGAGCACTGGAGATGGTGATAGCAGGGGCACTGGATACAGGGATAGCTGTGGCACTGGAGACAGGGATAGCTGGGGCACTGGAGACGGGATAGCTGGGACACGAGACGGGGATAGCTGGGACATAGGAGACGGGAATAGGTGGGGCACTGGAGACGAGGTTAGCTGGGGCACTGGAGACGAGGATAGCTGGGGCACTGGAGACGGAGATAGCTGGAGACGGGGACAGCTGGTCCACGGGAGATGGGGATAGACGGCGCACTGGAGACAGGGATAGCTGGGACACTGGAGATGGGGATTACTGGGGCACTGGAGATGGGGACAGCTGGGGCCCTGGGCACGGGGACAGCTGGGCCACTGGAGACGGATATAGGTGGGGCACTGGAACGGGGGCCGCTGGGGCACTGGAGACGGGGATAGCTGGGGCACTGGAGACGGGGATAGCTGGGGCACTGGAGATGGGGACAGCTGGGGCACTGGAGATGGGGATATTTGGGGCACTGGAGACGGGGATAGCTGGGGCACAGGATTCGGGGATATCTGGGACACTGGAGACGGGGATAGCTCGGACACTGGAGACGGGGATAGATGGAGACGTGGATAGCTGGGGCACTGGAGACAGGTATAGCTGTGACACTGGAGATGGGGATATCTGCGGCACTGGAGATGGAGATATCTGGGGCACTGGAGATGGGGATATCTATGGTACTGGAGATGGGGATAGCTGGGGCACTGGCGATGGGGATATCTGCGGCACTGGAGAAGGGGATAGCTGGGGCACAGGATTCGGGGATATCTGGGACACTGGAGATGCGGATAGGTGGGACATTGGAGACGGGGTAGCTGGGACACTGGCGAGGGAGATAGCTGGGGCACTGGAGACAGGGACAGCTGGGGCACTGGAGGCAGGGATAGCTGGACACTGGAAATGGGGATCGCTGGGGCACTGGGAGACGGGGATAGCTGGGGCACAGGGGAAAGGAACAGCTGGGGCACTGGAGACGGTGATAGCTGGGACACGAGATGGGGATAGCTGGGGCACTGGTGACGTGCATATCAAGGACACTGCAGATGGGGATAGCTGGGCGACTGGAGACGGGGAAAGCTGGAGACGGGGATAGATGGGGCACTGGAGATGGGGATAGCTGCGTCACTGGAGATGGGCAAAGCTGGAGCACTGGAGTCGGGGATAGCTGGGATACTGGAGATGGGGATAGCCAGGGCACTCGAGACGGGGATAGCTGGGGCACTGGTGTCGGGGAAATCTCCAGGAACGTAATGAGGGAGTGCCACACTGTCAGAGGGTCAGTACTGAGGGAGCGCCGCACTGTCTGAGGGTCAGTACTGTGGGAGCGCCGCACTGTCAGAGGGTCAGTACTGGGGGAGTGCGCACTGTCAGAGGGTCAGTACTGAGCGAGCGCCACACTGTCAGAGGGTCAGTACTGAGGGAGCACCGCACTGTCAGAGGGTCAGTACCGAGGGAGCGCCGCACTGTCAGAGGGTCAGTACTGGGGGAGTGCGCACTGTCAGAGGGTCAGTACTGAGCGAGCGCCACACTGTCAGAGGGTCAGTACTGAGGGAGCACCGCACTGTCAGAGGGTCAGTACAGAGGGAGTGCTGCACTGTCCGAGGCTCAGTACTGAGGTAGTGCTGCACTGTCGGAGGGTCAGCACTGAGGGAGCGCCGCACTGTCAGTGGGTCAGTACTGAGGGAGTGCCGCACTGTCAGATGGTCAGAACTGAGGGAGTGCTACACTGTCAGAGGGTCAGTACCAGGATTGCAACGTGGTTGCTGGATAGTGAAGAGAGAGAGAGAGAGACACACCACTGTAGCAAAATTTGACTCCAACTCCATCTACAAGTTTGCTGACGATCCGGCCATAGTGGTCCGGATCTCGAATAACGAGTCTGAATACAGGAGGGAGATAGAGAACCTAGTGGAGTGGTGTAGCGACAACAATCTCTCCCTCAATGCCAGCAAAACTAAAGAGCTGGTCATCGACTTCAGGAAGCAAAGTACTGTACACACCCCTGTCAGCATCAACGGAGCCGAGGTGGAGATGGTTGGCAGTTTCAAATTCCTTGGGGTACACATCTCCAAAAATCTGTCCTGGTCCACCCACGTCGACCCGACAACCAAGAAACCACAACAGCGCCTATACTTCCTCTGGAAACTGAGCAAATTCGGCATTGTTATGGGCCAGGGTTTAGAGAACCTCAAAGTGTATCGTGGAGTTCACCTGACCCACAACCTTTAATAGATTGTGGTATGGGGAGCACACGGCCCACTCTACAGGAGTGGGACAGCAGAAATGGACAAGTATTTTTTAAAAGCAAAACAATGTTTATTATATGAACTCAAGTTAACGTTTTAACAGTGAACATTTTAGCAACCATCAATGCAAATATAACCCCCAAAGAATACAACACTAAGTAATCCTTAAGCTGTACTTTTAACATCCATTAGACTGAAAACAAAACTTTTAACAGAAGCACATCAGGTTATAGTCACTACTAGAGCAGTTATTAGTTTTAAATCACCGAAGGATCGATTTACAGTCTTTAGATTACAGAGAGAGAGACAAATATACCTTCTGGCTGTGACTGCAGCTATCCAGCTCTAAAAGCGAAACTAAAACCCACCCCGCAGCAAACAGCTTAAAATGAAAGTAAAAAGCTGACAGACAGCCCAGCTCCACCCACTGTCTGACACCACTGCAGTAATTAACACCCATTTCTTAAAGATGCTCTCACATGACAACATTTCCACATTAACCCTTACCAACTTTTACAGATGCACCATAGAAAGCATCCTATCGGGCTGCATAACAGCCTGGTATGGCAACTGCTCGGCCCAGGACCGCAAGAAACTTCAGAGAGTTGTGAACACCGCCCAGTCCATCGCACGAACCTGCCTCCCATCCATTGACTCCATCTACACCTCCTGCTGCCTGGGGAAAGCGGGCAGCATAATCAAAGATCCTTCCCACCCGGCTTACTCACTCTTCCAACTTCTTCCATCGGGCAGGAGATACAGAAGTCTGAGAACACGCACTAACAGATTCAAAAACAGCTTCTTCCCCGCTGTTACCAGACTCCTAAACAACCCTCTTATGGACTGACCTCATTAACACTACACCCTGTATGCTTCATCCGATGCCGGTGTTATGTAGTTACATTGTGTAACTTACGTTGCTCTGTTATGTATTTTCTTTTCTTTTCTTTTATCCCCATGTACTTAATGATCTGTTGAGATGCTCGCAGAAAAATACTTTTCACTGTACCTCGGTACACGTGACAATAAACAAATCCAAATTCAATCCAATCCGAGAGAGACAGACAAAGAGAGAGACAGAGTAAGAGGGAGAGATAGACAGAGAGAGGGAAAGATAGACAGAGAGAGGGAGAGATAGACATAGACAGAGAAAGAGAGGGAGAGATAGAGAAAGAGACAGAAAGACAGAGAGAGAGGGAGAGAGAGGGGGAGATAGACAGAGAGGGAGGGAGGATAGAGTGAGAGAGATGGACAGAGAGGAAGAGATAGAGCGACAGACAGAGAGAGAGCGATAGACAGAGAGTGAGGGAGAGATAGACAGAGAGCGAGGGAGAGAGAGACAGAGAGCGAGGAAGAGAGAGATCGAGAGCGTTGGAGGGAGAGACAGAGAGAGCAGGAGAAATAGAGAGAGATGGACAGAGAGAGGGAGAGAGACACACAGAGAGAGGGAGACAGAGACAGAGAGAGAGAGACAGAGAGATAGGGAGAGCCAATACACACTCAGTCACCCTTGAGTGAAAGGACAGGATGTGCTGGCACAGAGAACTCACGACGTTTCATTGGTCCTGGAACTGCTTCCCACGGTGCGGAGGAGCCAAGTCTGGTCCTGGACCAGGTTAAATCCTGTTCTGTGGTGTGTCTACCAAACCCAGTCTGCCAGGCCCGCGCAGAGGCTCAGTGTACATCTCAGCATTGGTAAGTTGGTGCTGGGAGACGCGGATAAGTGGAGCACTGGATACAGGGACAGCTGGAGATGGGGATAGCTGGAGCACTGGATACAGGGATAGGTGGGGCACTGGAGACGGGGATAGCTGGAGCACTGGAGATGGTGATAGCTGGGGCACTGGATAAAGGGATAACTGTGGCACTGGAGACAGGGATAGCTGGGGCACTGGAGACGGGGATAGGTGGGACACGAGACGGGGATAGCTGGGGCACTGGAGACGGGGATAGCTGGGGCACTGGAGACGGGGATAGCTGGGACACAGGAGAAGGGGATAGCTGGGACACTGGAGATGGGGATAGGTGGGACACTGTAGATGACTATAGCTGGGAAACTGGAGACGGGGATAGCTGGGACACTGGAGACGAGGTTAGCTGGGGCACTGGAGACGGGGATAGCTGGGACACAGGAGAAGGGGATAGCTGGGACACAGGAGAAGGGGATAGCTGGGACACTGGAGACGAGGTTAGCTGGGGCACTGGAGACGGGGATAGCTGGGACACAGGAGAAGGGGAGAGCTGGGACACTGGAGATGGGGATAACTGGGGCACTGGAGATGGGAACAGCTGGGCCACTGGAGATGGGGATAGCTGGAGCACTGGAGACGGGGATAGCTGGGGCACTGGAGACGGGGATAGCTGGGGCACTGGAGATGGGGACAGCTGGGGCAGTGGAGACGGGGATAGCTGGGGCACTGGAGATGGGGATAGCTGGGGCATTGTAGACGGGGATAGCTGGGGCACTGGAGATGGGGACAGCTGGGGCTGTGGAGACGGGGATAGCTGGGGCACTGGAGATGGGGATAGCTGGGGCATTGTAGACGGGGATAGCTGGGGCACCGGAGACGGGGATAGCTGGCGCACTGGAGATGGGGACAGCTGGGGCATTGGAGACGGGGATAGCTGGGGCACTGTAGACGGGGATAGCTGGGGCACCGGAGACGGGGATAGCTGGGGCACTGGAGACGGGGATAGCTGGGGCATTGTAGACGGGGATAGCTGGGGCACCGGAGACGGGGATAGCTGGGGCACCGGAGACGGGGATAGCTGGGGCTCTGGAGACGGGGCTAGCTGGGGCACTGGAGATAGGGATAGCTGGGGCACTGGAGAAGGGGATAGCTGGGGAACTGGAGTCGGGGAAACTTGGGCACTGGAGACGGGGATAGCTGGGGCACTGGGGACGGGGCTAGCTGGGGCACTGGAGATAGGGATAGCTGGGGCACCCAAGACGAGGCCAGCTGGGGCACTGGTGACGGGGCTAGCTGGGGCACTGGAGATAGGGATTGCTGGGGCACTGGGGACGGGGCTAGCTGGGGCACTGGAGAAGGGGATAGCTGGGGCACTGGAGACGGGGTTAGCTGGGGCACTGGAGATAGGGATAGCTGGGGCACTGGAGATAGGGATAGCTGGGGCACTGGAGATAGGGATAGCTGGGGCACTGGAGATGGGGATAGCTGGGTCACTGGAGACGGGGGTAGCTGGGGCACTGGAGACGGGAATAGCTGGGCCACTGGAGACGGGAATAGCTGGGGCACTGGAGACGGGGACAGCTGGGCCACTGGAGATGGGGATAGCTGGGGCACTGGAGATGGAGATAGCTGGGGCACTGGGGACGGGGACAGCTGGGCCACTGGAGACGGGGATAGCTGGGGCACTGGAGATAGGAGTAGCTGGGGCACTGGAGACGGGGATAGCTGGGACACTGGAGTTGCGGATAGCTGGGACACTGCGAGAGGGGGGTAGCTGGGGCACTGGAGCCGGGGCTGGCTGGGGCACTGGAGATAGGGATAGCTGGAGCACTGGATACAGGGATAGGTGGGGCACTGGAGACGGGGATAGCTGGAGCACTGGAGATGGTGATAGCTGGGGCACTGGATACAGGGATAGCTGTGGCACTGGAGACAGGGATAGCTGTGACACGAGACGGGGATAGCTGGGACACGAGACGGGGATAGCTGCGGCACTGGAGACGGTGATAGCTGGGACATAGGAGACGGGAATAGGTGGGACACTGGAGACGAGTTTAGCTGGGGCACTGGAGACGAGGATAGCTGGGGCACTGGAGACGGAGATAGCTGGAGACGGGGACAGCTGGTCCACTGGAGACGGGGATAGAGGGCGTACTGGAGACAAGGATAGCTGGGACACTGGAGACGGGGATAGCTGGGACACTGGAGTTGCGGATAGCTGGGACACTGCGAGAGGGGGGTAGCTGGGGCACTGGAGCCGGGGCTGGCTGGGGCACTGGAGATAGGGATAGCTGGAGCACTGGATACAGGGATAGGTGGGGCACTGGAGACGGGGATAGCTGGAGCACTGGAGATGGTGATAGCTGGGGCACTGGATACAGGGATAGCTGTGGCACTGGAGACAGGGATAGCTGTGACACGAGACGGGGATAGCTGGGACACGAGACGGGGATAGCTGCGGCACTGGAGACGGTGATAGCTGGGACATAGGAGACGGGAATAGGTGGGACACTGGAGACGAGTTTAGCTGGGGCACTGGAGACGAGGATAGCTGGGGCACTGGAGACGGAGATAGCTGGAGACGGGGACAGCTGGTCCACTGGAGACGGGGATAGAGGGCGTACTGGAGACAGGGATAGCTGGGACACTGGAGATGGGGATAACTGGGGCACTGGAGATGGGGACAGCTGGGGCACTGGAACGGGGGCCGCTGGGGCACTGGAGACGGGGATAGCTGGGGCTCTGGAGACGGGGATAGATGGGGCACTGGAGATGGGGACAGCTGGGGCACTGTAGATGGGGATATTTGGGGCACTGGAGACGGGGATAGCTGGGGCACAGAATTCGGGGATATCTGGGACACTGGAGATGGGGATAGCTGGGGCAATGGAGACCGGGATAGCTCGGACACTGGAGACGGGGATAGATGGAGACATGGATAGCTGGGGCACTGGAGACAGGGATAGCTGTGACACTGGAGATGGGGATATCTGCGGCACTAGAGATGGGGATATCTGGGGCACTGGAGATGGGGATATCTGCGGCACTGGAGATGGGGATAGCTGGGGCACTGGAGATGGGGATATCTGGGGCACTGGATTCGGGGAAATCTGGGACAATGGAGACGGGGATAGCTGGGACACTGGAGACGGGGTAGCTGGGACACTGGCGAAGGAGATAGCTGGGGCACTGGAGACAGGGACAGCTGGGGCCCTGGAGACAGGGATAGCTGGACACTGGAAATGGGGATCGCTGGGGCACTGGGAGACGGGGATAGCTGGGGCACAGGGGAAAGGAACAGCTGGGGCACTGGAGACGGTGATAGCTGGGACACGAGATGGGGATAGCTGGAGACGGGGAAAGCTGGAGACGGGAATAGATGGGGATATCTGCGTCACTGGAGATGGGGATAGCTGGGGCTCTGGAGAAGGGGAAATCTCCAGGAAAGTAATGATGGAGTGCCACACTGTCAGAGGGTTAGTACTGAGGGAGCGCCGCACTGTCAGAGGGTCTGTACTGAGGGAGCGCCGCACTGTCGGAGGGTCAGTACCGAGGGAGCGCCGCACTGTCAGGGCGTCAGTACTGAGGGAGCGCCGCACTGTCAGAGGGTCTGTACTGAGGGAGAGCCGCACTGTCAGAGGGTCAGTACTGAGGGAGCTCCGCTCTGTCAGAGGGTCAGTACAGAGGGAGCACCGCACTGTCAGAGTGTCAGTACTGACTGAGCTCCGCTCTGTCAGAGGGTCAGTGCTGAGGGAGTGCCGCAGTGTCAGAGGGTCAGTACTGAGGGAGTGCCGCACTGTCAGAGGGTAAGTACTGAGGGAGCGCCGCATTGTCAGAGGGTCAGTGCTGAGGGAGCGCTGCACTGTAAAAGGGTCAATGCTTAGGGGGCGCCACACTTTCAGAGGGTCAGTACTGAGGGAGAGCCGCACTGTCGGAGGGTCAGTACTGAGGGAGCGCCGCGCTGTCAGAGGGTCAGTACTGAGGGAGCGCCGCACTGTCAAAGAGTCAGTACTGAGGGAGTGCAACACTGTCAGAGGGTCAGTATTGAGGGATTGTCGCACTGTCAGAGGGTCAGTACTGAGGGAGAGCCGCACTGTCGGAGGGTCAGTACTGAGGGAGCGCCGCGCTGTCAGAGGGTCAGTACTGAGGGAGTGCCACACTGTCAGAGGGTCAGTATTGAGGGATTGCCGCACTGTCAGAGGGTCAGTACTGAGGGAGTGTCGCACTGTCAGAGGGTCAGTACTGAGGGAGTGCCGCACTGTCAGAGGGTCAGTACTGAAGGAGTGCTGCACTGTCAGAACGTCAGTACTGAGGGAGCTCTGCTCTGTCGGAAGGTCAATACTGAGGGAGCGCCGCACTGTCGGAGAGTCAGTACTGAGGGAGTGCTGCACTGTCGGAGGGTCAGGACTGAGGGAGTGCTGCACTGTCAGATGGTCAGTACTGAGGGAGTGCTGCACTGTCAGAGAGAAAGTACTGAGGGAGTGCCGCACTGACAGAGGGTCAGCACTGAGGGAGTGCCGCACTGTCGGAGGTCAGTACTGAGGGAGCTCTGTACTGTCAGAGGGTCAGTACAGAGGGAATGCCACACTGTCAGAGGGTCAGTACTGAGCGAGTGCCGCACTGTCAGAGGGTCAGTACTGAGGGAGTGCTGCACTGTCGGAGGGTCAGTACTGAGGGAGTGCTGCACTGTCCGAGGGTCAGTACTGAGGGAGTGCTGCACTGTCGGAGGGTCAGTACCAGGATTGCAACGTGGTTGCTGGATAGTGAAGAGAGAGAGAGAGACACACACGACTGTAGCAAAATTTGACTCCAACTCCATCCACAAGTTTGCTGACGATACGACCATAGTGGGCCGGATCTCGAATAACGAGTCTGAATACAGGAGGGAGATAGAGAACCGAGTGGAGTGGTGTAGCAACAACAATCCCTCCCTCAATGCCAGCAAAACTAAAGAGCTGGTCATCGACTTCAGGAAGCAATGTCCTGTACACACCCCTGTCAGCATCAACGGAGCCTAGGTGGAGATGGTTAGCAGTTTCAAATTCCTTGGGGTACACATCTCCAAAAATCTGTCCTGGTCCACCCACGTCGACCCGACAACCAAGAAAGCACAACAGCGCCTATACTTCCTCTGGAAACTGAGCAAATTCGGCATTGTTATGGGCCAGGCTTTAGAGAACCTCAAAGTGTATCGTGGAGTTCACCTGACCCACCACCTTTAATAGATTGTGGTATGGGGAGCACACGGCCCACTCTCCAGGTGTGGTACAGCAGAAATGGACAAGTATCTTTTAAAAGCAAAACAATGTTTATTATATGAACTCAAGTTAACCTTTTAACAGTGAACATCTTAGCAACCAGCAATGCAAATATAACCCCCAAAGAATACAACACTAAGTAATCCTTAAGCTGTACTTTTAACATCCATTAGACTTAAAACAAAACTTTTAACAGAAGCACATCAGGTTATAGTCACTACTGAGAGCAGTTATTAGTTTTAAATTACCGAAGGATCGATTTACAGTCTTTAGATTACAGAGAGAGAGACGAATATACCTTCTGGCTGTGACTGCAGCTATCCAGCTCTGAAAACGAAACTAAAACCCACCCCGCAGCAAACAGCTTAAAATGAAAGTAAAAAGCTTACAGACAGCCCTGCTCCACCCACTGTCTGACACCACTGCTGTAATTAACACCCATTTGTTAAAGATGCTCTCACATGACAGCATGTCCAGATTTACCCTTCCAACTTTTACAGATGCACCATAGAAAGCATTCTATCTGGCTGCATCACAGCCTGGTATGGCAACTGCTCGGCCCAGGACCGCAAGAAACTTCAGAGAGTCGTGAACACCGCCAAGTCCATCACACGAACCTGCCTCCCATCCATTGACTCCATCTACACATCCCGCTGCCTGGGGAAAGCGGGCAGCATAATCAAAGATCCCTCCCACCCGGCTTCCTCACTCTTCCAACTTCCTCCATCGGGCAGGAGATACAGAAGTCTGAGGACACGCACGAACAGACTCAAAAACAGCTTCTTCCCCGCTGTCACCAGACTCCTAAACGACCCTCTTATGGACTGACCTCATTAACACTACACCCCTGTATGCTTCATCCGATGCCGGTATTATCTAGTTACATTGTGTAACTTGCGTTGTTCTTTTATGTATTTTCTTTTATTTCCTTTTCTTCCCCATGTACTTAATGATCTGTTGAGCTGCTCGCAGAAAAATATTTTTCACTGTACCTCGGTACACGTGACAATAAACAAATCCACATTCAATCCAATCCGAGAGAGAGAGACAGAGAAAGAGGGAGAGATAGACAGAGAGAGGGAGAGATAGACATAGACAGAGAAAGAGAGGGAGAGATAGAGAAAAAGACAGAAAGACAGAGAGAGAGGGAGAGAGAGGGAGCGATAGACAGAGAGGGAGGGAGAGATGGAGAGAGAGAGAGATGGACAGAGAGGAAGAGATAGAGCGATAGACAGAGAGCGATAGACAGAGAGTGATGGAGAGATAGACAGAGAGCGAGGGAGAGAGAGACAGAGAGCGTTGGAGAGAGAGAGCAGGAGAAATAGAGAGGGATAGACAGAGAGAGGGAGAGAGACACACAGAGAGAGCAGGAGAAATAGAGAGAGAGACACACAGAGAGCGATAGACAGAGAGTGAGGGAGAGATAGACAGAGAGCGAGGGAGAGAGAGACAGAGAGCGAGGGAGGGAGAGACAGAGAGCGAGGAAGAGAGAGACAGAGAGCGTTGGAGAGAGAGACAGAGAGAGCAGGAGAAATAGAGAGAGATAGACAGAGAGAGGGTGAGAGACACAAAGAGAGAGGGAGACAGAGACAGAGAGAGAGAGACAGAGAGATAGGGAGAGCCAATGCACACTCAGTCACCCTTGAGTGAAAGGACAGGATGTGCTGGCACAGAGAACTCACGACGTTTCATTGGTCCTGGAACCGCTTCCCACGGTGCGGAGGAGCCCAGTCTGGTCCTGGACCAGGTTAAATCCTATTCCGTGGTGTGTCTCCCAAACCCAGTCTGCCAGGCCCACGCCGAGGCTCAGTGTACATCTCAGCATTGGTAAGTTTGTGCTGGGAGACACGGATAGATGGAGCACTGGAGATGGGGATAGCTGGGCACTGGAAACAGGGATAGCTGGAGACGGGGATAGCTGGATCACTGGATACAGGGATAGCTGGGGCACTGGAGATGCGGATATCTGGAGCACTGGAGATGGGGACAGTTGGGGCATTGGATACAGGGATAGCTGGGGCACTGGAGAAGGGGTTAGCTGGGACACGAGACGGTTGTAGCTGGAGCACTGGAGACGGGGATAGCTGGGGCACTGGAGACAGGGATAGCTGGGACACTGTAGACGGGGATAGCTGGGACACTGGAGACGAGGTTAGCTGGGGCACTGGAGACGGAGATAGCTGCAGACGGGGATAGCTGGGGCACTGGAGACGGGGCTAGCTGGGACACTGGAGATGGGGATAGACGGCGCACTGGAGACAGGGATAGCTGGGACAGTGGAGATGGAGATAACTGGGGCACTGGAGAAGGGGATAGCTGGGGCACTGGGGAGGGGACAGCTGGGGCAATGGAGACGGGGATAGCTGGGACACTGGAGATGGGGATAGACGGCGCACTGGAGACAGGGATAGCTGGGACAGTGGAGATGGAGATAACTGGGGCACTGGAGAAGGGGATAGCTGGGGCACTGGGGAGGGGACAGCTGGGGCACTGGGGACGGGGACAGCTGGGGCACTGGAGACGTGGATAGCTGGGGCACTGGAGACGGGGATAGCTGGGGCACTGGAGACGGGGCTAGCTGGGACACTGGAGATGGGGATAGACGGCGCACTGGAGACAGGGATAGCTGGGACACTGGAGATGGAGATAACTGGGGCACTGGAGAAGGGGATAGCTGGGGCACTGGGGACGGGGACAGCTGGGGCAATGGAGACGGGGATAGCTGGGGCACCGGGGACGGGGACAGCTGGGGCAATGGAGACGGGGACAGCCTGGGCACTGGGGACGGGGATAGCTGGGGCACTGGAGACGGGGATAGGTGGTACATTGGAGACGGGGATAGCTGGGGCACTGGAGACGTGGGCAGCTGGGACACTGGAGATGGCGATAGCTGGGGCACTGGAGACGGGGATAGCTGGGGCACTGGAGAGGGGAGTAGCCGGCCACTGGAGACGGGGATAGCTGGGGCACAGGAGACGGGGATAGCTGGAGATGGGGATAGCTGTGACACTGCAGCTGGGGATGGCTGGGGCACTGGAGACGGGGAGAGCTGGGGCACTGGAGACGAGGATAGCTGGGACACTGGAGATGGGGATATCTTGGGCGCTGGAGACGGGGATAGACTGAGCACTGGAGATGTGGGTGGTTGGGGAACTGGAGACGGGGATAGACAGAGCGCTGGAGATGGGGATAGCTGTGGCACTGGAAATGGGGATTGCTGGGGCACTGGGGATGGGGCTAGCTGGGACACTGGAGATGGGAGTAGCTGGGGCACTGGAGATGGGGATAGCTGGGGCACTGGAGACGGGGCTAGCTGGGACACTGGAGATGGGAATAGCTGTGGCACTGGAGACGGGGCTAGCTGGGACACTGGAGATGGGAGTAGCTGGGGCACTAGAGATGGGGATAGCTGGGGCACTGGAGACGGGGCTAGCTGGGACACTGGAGATGGGGATAGCTGTGGCACTGGAGACGGGGATAGCTGGGGCACTGGAGACGGGGATAGCTGTGACACTGGAGATGGGGATAGCTGGGGCACTGGAGACGGGGATAGCTGGGACACTGGAGATGGGGATAGCTGGGGCACAGGAGACGGGGATAGCTGGGACACTGGAGATGGGGATAGCTGGGGCACTGGAGACGGGGCTAGCTGGGACACTGGAGATGGGGATAGCTGTGGCACTGGAGACGGGGATAGCTGGGGCACTGGAGTCGGGGATAGCTGGGACACTGTAGATGGGGATAGCTGGGGCACTGGAGACGGGGATAGCTGGGATACTGGAGATGGGGATAGCTGGGGCACAGGAGACGGAGATAGCTGTGGCACTGGAGATGGGGATAACTGGGAGACTGGAGGTGGGGGCATCAGGGGCCATGGAAATGGGGATAGCTGGGGCACTGGAGACGGGGATAGCTGGGGCACTGGAGACGGGGACAGCTGGGGCACTGGAGACAGGGATAGCTGGGGCACTGGAGACGGAGATAGCTGCGGCACTGGAGACGGGGATAGCTGGGGCACTGGAGACGGGGTTAGCTGGTGCACTGGAGACGGGGATAGCTGGGGCACTGGAGACGGGGATAGCTGGGACACTGGAGACGGCGAAATCAGGGACACTGGAGAAGGGGATAGCTGGTGCACTGGAGACAGGGATAGCTGGGACACTGGAGATGGGTATATCTTGGGCACTGGAGGCGTGGATAGCAGGGATAGCTCGGGCAGCACGGTAGCATTGTGGATAGCACAATTGCTTCACAACTGCAGGGTCCCAGGTTCGATTCCGGCTTGGGTTACTGTCTGTGCGGAGTCTGCACATCCTCCCCGTGTGTGTGTGGGTTTCCTCCGGGTGCTCCGGTTTCCTCCCACAGTCCAAAGATGTGCAGGTTAGGTGGATTGGCTATGATAAATTGCCCTTAGTGTACAAAATTGCCCTTAGTGGTGGGTGGGGTTACTGGGTTATGGGGATAGGATAGAGGTGTTGACCTTGGGTAGGGTGCTCTCTCCAAGAGCCAGTGCAGACTCGATGGGCCGAATGGCCTCCTTCTGCACTGTAAATTCTATGAATTCTATGAAATGGAGACGGCGATAGCTGGAGACGCGGATAGCTGGGGCACTGTGGACGAGGATAGCTGGGGCACTGTAGACGGGGCTAGCTGGCGCACTGGAGACGGGGAAAGCTGGGAAATTGGAGATGGCGATAGCTGGGGCATTGGAGACGGAGATAGCCGGGGGATTGGTTCCGGGGGTAGCTGTGGCAGTGGAGACGGGAATAGCTGGGGCACTGGAGACGGGGATAACTGGGGCACTGGAGACGGGGATTTCTGGGGCACTGGAGACGGAGATAACTGGGGCACGGGAGACGGGGATAGCTGGGGGACTGTAGACGGGGCTAGCTGGGGCACTGGAGATGGGAACAGTTGGGGCACTGGAGACGGTGATAGCTGGGGCACTGGAGACGGGGATAGCTGGGGCACTGGAGACGGTGATAGCTGGGGTACTGGAGACGGGGATAGCTGACGCACTGGAGACGGGGATAGCTGGGACACTGGAGACAGGGATAGCTGGGGCACTGGAGACGGGGGTAGGTGGGGCACTGGAGATGGGAACAGCTGGGACACTGGAGACGGGGATAGGTGGGGCACTGGAAATGAGTCAGCTGGGCACTGGAGACAGGAATAGCTGTGGCACTGGAGACGGGGATAGCCGTGGCACTGGAGACGGGAATAGCTGGGGCACTGGTGATGGGGATTTCTGACGCACTGGAGACGCAGATAGCTGTGGCCCTGGAGACGGGGATAGCTGGGGCACTGGAGACGGGAATAGCTGGGGCACTGGAGACGGTGATAGCTGGGGCACTGGAGACGGGATTGCTGGGGCTCTGGAGACGGGGATAGCTGGGGAAATGGAGATGGGGACAGCTGGAGACGGGGATCGCTGGTGCACTGGGGACGGGGATAGCTGGGGAACTGCAGACGGGGCTAGCTGGCGCACTGGAGACGGGGATAGCTGGGGCACTGGAGACGGGGAGAGCTGGGGCACTGGAGACGGGGATAGCTGGGACACTGGAGACGGGGATAGGTAAGGCACTGGAGATGGGGCAGCTGGGGCACTGGAGACCGGGATAGCTGGGCCATTGGAGACCGGGCTAGCTGGCGCACTGGAGACGGAGATAGCAGGGACACTGGTGCCGGGGATAGCTGTGGCACTGGAGGTGGTAATAGCTGGGGCACTGGAGCCGGGGATAGCTGGGGCACTGGAGACGGGGATTTCTGGGGCACTGGAGACGCAGATGGCTGGGGCACTGTAGGCGGTGATAGCTGGGGCACTGGAGACGGGGATAGCTGGGGCACTGGAGACGGTGATAGCTGGGGCACTGGAGACGGGGATAGCTGGGGCACTGGAGGGGATAGCTGGGACCCTTGAGACAGGGATAGCTGGGGCGCTGGATACGGGGATAGCTGGGGCACTGGAGACGCGGATAGCTGGGACACTGGAGACAGGGATAGCTGGGGCACAGGAGACGGGGATAGCTGGGGCACTGGAGAAGGGGATACCTGGGACACTTAAGACGGGGATAGCTGGGCATCTGGAAATGGGGAAAGCTGGAGCACTGGAGACAGGGATAGCTGGGGCACAGGAGACGGGGATATCTGGGGCACTGGAGACGGGACATTTGGGGCTTTGGAGACGAGGCTAGCTGGGATACTGGAGACAGAGATAGCTGGGGTACTGGAGACGGGGTAGCTAGGGCACTGGCGACGGGGATAGCTGGGGCACTGGAGACGGAGATAGCAGGTGCACTGGCGCCGGGGCTAGCTGGGGCACTGTAGACGGGGATAGCTGGGGCACTGGAGACGGGGATAGTTGGGGCACTGGGGACGGGGATAGCTGGGGCACTGGAGACAGGGATAGCAGGGGCACTGGGAGACGGGGATAGCTGGGGAACTAGAGACGGGGATAGCTGGGTCACTGGAGACGGGGATAGCTGGGGCACTGGAGACGGGGCCGCTGGGGCACTGGAGATGGGAATAGCTGGGGCACCGCAGGAAGGTGTAGCTGAACATTGGAGATGGGGTAGCTGGTGCACTGGAGACGGGGATAGCTCGGGCACTGGCGCCGGTGATAGCTGGGGCACTGGTGATGGGTATAGCTGGAGACGGGGCTAGCTGGCGCACTGGAGACGGAGATAGCAGGGACACTGGAGATGGCAATAGCTGGGGCACTGGAGACGGAAATATCTGGGGCACTGGTGCCGGGGATAGCTGTGGCACTGAAGTCGGTAATAGCTGGGGCACTGGAGACGGGGATTTCTGGGGCACTGGAGACGCAGATAGCTGGGGCCCTGGAGACGGGGATAGCTGGAGCACAGGAGACGGGAATAGCTGGAGCACTGGAGACGGTGATAGCTGGGGCACTGGATACGTGAATAGCTGGGGCACTGGAGACGGGGATAGCTCGGGAACTGCAGACGGGGCTAGCTGGCGCACTGGAGACGGGAATAGCTGGGGCACTGGAGACGGGGATAGCTGGGGCACTGGAGACGGGGATAGGTAAGGCACTGGAGATGGGGCAGCTGGGGCACTGGATAGCGGGATAGCTGGGTCATTGGAGACAGGGATGGCTGGCGCACTGGAGACGGAGATAGCAGGGACACTGGAGATGGCAATAGCTGGGGCACTGGAGATGGAGATAGCTGTGGCACTGGCTCGGCGATAGCTGTGGCACTGGAAGCGGTAATAGCTGGGGCACTGTAGACGGGGATAGCTGGGGCACTGGAGACGGTGATAGCTGGGCACTGGAGACGGGGATAGCTGGGGCACTGGAGGGGATAGCTGGGACCCTGGAGACAGGGATAGCTGGGGCACTGGATACGGGGATAGCTGGGGCACTGGTGACGCGGATAGCTGGGACACTGGAGACAGGGTAGCTGGGGCACAGGAGACGGGGATAGCTGGGGCACTGGAGAAGGGGATAGCTGGGACACTTAAGACGGGGATAGCTGGGCCTCTGGAAATGGGGAAAGCTGGAGCACTGGAGACAGGGATAGCTGGGGCACAGGAGACGGGGATATCTGGGGCACTGGAGACAGGGATAGCTGGGTACTGGCGACAGTGAGAGCTGGAGATGGGGAAAGCTGGGGCACTGGAGACGGGAATAGCTGGGGCACTGGAGAGGGGGACATTTGGGGCTTTGGAGTCGAGGCGAGCTGGCACACTGGAGACAGAGATAGCTGGGGCACTGGAGACGGGGATAGGTGGGGCACTGGAGACGGGGCAGCTGGGGCACTGGAGACGGGGATAGGTGGGGCACTGGAAATGGGGCAGCTGGGGCACGGGAGACCGGAATAGCTGTGGCACTGGAGACGGGGATAGCTGTGGCACTGGAGACGGGAATAGCTGGGGCACTGGAGATGGGGATAGCTGGGGCTCTGGAGACGGGGATTTCTGGGGCACTGGAGACGCAGATAGCTGGGGCCCTGGAGACGGGGATAGCTGGGGCACTGGAGACGGTGATAGCTGGGGCACTGGAGACGGGATCGCTCGGGCGCTGGAGACGGGGATAGCTGGAGAAATGGAGATGGGGATAGCTGGAGACGGGGAACGCTGGTGCACTGGGGACGGGGATAGCTGGGGAACTGCAGACGGGGCTTGCTGGCGCACTGAAGACGGGGATAGCTGGGGCACTGGAGACGGGGATAGCTGGGGCACTGGAGACAAACAAAGAACAAAGAACAAAGAAATGTACAGCACAGGAACAGGCCCTTCGGCCCTCCAAGCCCGTGCCGACCATACTGCCCGACTAAACTACAATCTTCTACACTTCCTGGGTCCGTATCCTTCTATTCCCATCCTATTCATATATTTGTCAAGATGCCCCTTAAATGTCCCTATCGTCCCTGCCTCCACTACCTCCTCCGGTAGTGAGTTCCAGGCACCCACTACCCTCTGCGTAAAAAACTTGCCTCGTACATCTACTCTAAACTTTGCCCCTCTCACCTTAAACCTATGCCCCCTAGTAATTGACCCCTCTACCCTGGGGAAAAGCCTCTGATTATCCACTCTGTCTATGCCCCTCATAATTTTGTATACCTCTATCAGGTCGCCCCTCAACCTCCTTCGTTCCAGTGAGAACAAACCGAGTTTATTCAATCGCTCCTCATAGCTTATGCCCTCCATACCAGGCAACATTCTGGTAAATCTCTTCTGCACCCTCTCTAAAGCCTCCACATCCTTCTGGTAGTGTGGCGACCAGAATTGAACACTATACTCCAAGTGTGGCCTAACTAAGGTTCTATACAGCTGCAACATGACTTGCCAATTCTTATACTCAATGCCCCGGCCAATGAAGGCAAGCATGCCGTATGCCTTCTTGACTACCTTCTCCACCTGTGTAGCCCCTTTCAGTGATCTGTGGACCTGTACTCCTAGATCTCTTTGACTTTCAATACTCTTGAGGGTTCTACCATTCACTGTATATTCCCTACCTGCATTAGCCCTTCCAAAATGCATTACCTCACATTTGTCCAGGTTAAACTCCATCTGCCATCTCTCCGCCCAAGTCTCCAGACAATCTAAATCCTGCTGTATCCTCAGACAGTCCTCATCGCTATCCGCAATTCCACCAACCTTTGTGTCGTCTGCAAACTTACTAATCAGACCAGTTACATTTTCCTCCAAATCATTTATATATACTACAAAGAGCAAAGGTCCCAGCACTGATCCCTGTGGAACACCACTGGTCACAGCCCTCCAATTAGAAAAGCATCCCTCCATTGCTACCCTCTGCCTTCTATGGCCTAGCCAGTTCTGTATCCACCTTGCCAGTTCACCCCTGATCCCGTGTGACTTCACCTTTTGTACTAGTCTACCATGAGGGACCTTGTCAAAGGCCTTACTGAAGTCCATATAGACAACATCTACTGCCCTACCTGCATCAATCATCTTAGTGACCTCCTCGAAAAACTCGATCAAGTTAGTGAGACACGACCTCCCCTTCACAAAACCGTGCTGCCTCTCACTAATACGTCCATTTGCTTCCAAATGGGAGTAGATCCTGTCTCGAAGAATTCTCTCCAGTAATTTCCCTACCACTGAAGTAAGGCTCACCGGCCTGTAGTTCCCGGGAATATCCCTGCCACCCTTCTTAAACAGAGGAACAACATTGGCTATTCTCCAGTCCTCCGGGACATCCCCTGAAGACAGCGAGGATCCAAAGATTTCTGTCAAGGCCTCAGCAATTTCCTCTCCAGCCTCCTTCAGTATTCTGGGGTAGATCCCATCCGGCCCTGGGGACTTATCTACCTTAATATTTTTTAAGACACCCAACACCTCGTCTTTTTGGATCACAATGTGACCCAGGCTATCTACACCCCCTTCTCCAGACTCAACATCTACCAATTCCTTCTCTTTGGTGAATACTGATGCAAAGTATTCATTTAGTACCTCGCCCATTTCCTCTGGCTCCACACATAGATTCCCTTGCCTATCCTTCAGTGGGCCAACCCTTTCCCTGGCTACCCTCTTGCTTTTTATGTAAGTGTAAAAAGCCTTGGGATTTTCCTTAACCCTATTTGCCAATGACTTTTCATGACCCCTTCTAGCCCTCCTGACTCCCTGCTTAAGTTCCTTCCTACTTTCCTTATATGCCACACAGGCTTCGTCTGTTCCCAGCCTTTTAGCCCTGACAAATGCCTCCTTTTTCTTTTTGACGAGGCCTACAATATCATTCGTCATCCAAGGTTCCCGAAAATTGCCGTATTTGTCTTTCTTCCTCACAGGAACATGCCTGTCCTGTATTCCTATCAACTGACACTTGAAAGCCTCCCACATGTCAGATGTTGATTTGCCCTCAAACATCCGCCCCCAATCTATGCTCTTCAGTTCCCGCCTAATATTGTTATAATTAGCCTTCCCCCAATTTAGCACATTCATCCTCGGACCACTCTTATCCTTGTCCACCAGTACTTTAAAACTTACTGAATTGTGGTCACTGTTACCGAAATGCTCCCCTACTGAAACATCTACCACCTGGCCGGGCTCATTCCCCAATACCAGGTCCAGTACCGCCTCTTCCCTAGTTGGACTGTTTACATATTGTTTTAAGAAGCCCTCCTGGATGCTCCTTACAAACTCTGCCCCGTCTAAGCCCCTGGCACTAAGTGAGTCCCAGTCAATATTGGGGAAGTTGAAGTCTCCCATCACCACAACCCTGTTGTTTTTACTCTTTTCCAAAATCTGTCTACCTATCTGCTCCTCTATCTCCCGCTGGCTGTTGGGAGGCCTGTAGTATACCCCCAACATTGTGACTGCACCCTTCTTATTCCTGATCTCTACCCATATAGCCTCACTGCCCTCTGAGGTGTCCTCTCGCTGTATAGCTGTGATACTCTCCTGAACAAGTAGCGCAACTCCGCCTCCCCTTTTACATCCCCCTCTATCCCGCCTGAAACATCTAAATCCTGGAACGTTTAGCTGCCAATCCTGCCCTTCCCTCAACCAGGTCTCTGTAATGGCAACAACATCATAGTTCCAAGTACTAATCCAAGCTCTAAGTTCATCTGCCTTACCCGTAATGCTCCTTGCATTAAAACATATGCACTTCAGGCCACCAGACCCGCTGTGTTCAGCAACTTCTCCCCGTCTGCTCTGCCTCAGAGCCACACTGTCCATATTCCCTAGTTCTCCCTCAACGCTCTCACCTTCTGACCTATTGCTCCCGTGCCCACGGGGAGACGGGGATAGGTAAGGCACTGGAGATGGGGCAGCTGGGGCACTGGAGACCGGGATAGCTGGGGCATTGGAGACCGGCCTAGCTGGCGCACTGGAGACGGAGATAGCAGGCACACTGGAGATGGCAGTAGCTGGGGCACTGGAGACGGAGATAGCTGGGGCACTGGTGCCGGCGATAGCTGTGGCACTGGAGGCGGTAATAGCTGGGGCACTGGAGATGGGGATAGCTGGGGCACTGGAGACGGGGATTTCTGGGGCACTGGAGACGCAGATGGCTGGGGCACTGGAGACAGGGATAGCTGAGTACTGGAGACAGTGATAGCTGGAGATGGGGATACCTGGGGCACTGGAGACGGGGAGAGCTGGGGCACTGGAGACGGGGACATTTGGGGATTTGGAGACGAGGCTAGCTGGGACACTGAAGACAGAGATAGCTGGGTCACTGGAGACGGGTATAGCTGGAGCACTGGAGATGGGAATAGCTGCGGCACTGCAGGTAGGTGTAGCTGAACACTGGAGACGGGGATAGCTGGGGCACTGGAGACGGGGATAGCTGGGGCACTGGCGCCGGTGATAGCTGGGGCACTGGAGAAGGGGATAGCTGGGAACTGGAGACGGGGATAGCTGGGGCACTGGAGACGGGGATAGCTGGGGCACTGCGTCGGGGATAGCTGGGTCACTGGAGACGGGAATAGCTGGGACACTGGAGACGGGTATAGCTGGAGACGGCGATATCTGGGGCACTGGAGACCGGGTTGGTTTTGGCACTGGCGACGCGGATAGCTAGGGCACTGGAGACAGAGATAGCTGGGGCACTGTAGACGGGGATAGCTGGGGCACTGGAGACGGGGATAGTTGGGGCACTGGGGACGGGGATAGCTAGGGCACTGGAGACGGGGATAGCTGGGGCACTGGAGACAGGGATAGCAGGGGCACTGGGAGACGGGGATAGCTGGGGAACTAGAGACGGGGATAGCTGGGACACTGGAGACGGGGATAGCTGGGGCACTGGAGACGGGGCAGCTGGGGCACTGGAGATGGGAATAGCTGGCGCACTGCAGGCAGGTGTAGCTGAACACTGGAAACTGGGATAGCTGGGGCACTGGAGACAGGAATAGCTGGGACACTGGAGATGGGTATATCTTGGGCACTGGAGGCGTGGATAGCAGGGATAGCTCGGGCAGCACGGTAGCATTGTAGATAGCACAATTGCTTCACAGCTCCAGGGTCCCAGGTTCGATTCTGGCTTGGGTCACTGTCTGTGCGGAGTCTGCACATCCTCCCCGTGTGTGCGTGGGTTTCCTCCGGGTGCTCCGCTTTCCTCCCACAGTCCAAAGATGTGCAGGTTAGGTGGATTGGCTATGATAAATTGCCCTTAGTGTCCAAAATTGCCCTTAGTGGTGGGTGGGGTTACTGGGTTATGGGGATAGGATTGAGGTGTTGACCTTGGGTAGGGTGCTCTCTCCAAGAGCCGGTGCAGACTCGATGGGCCGAATGGCCTCCTTCTGCACTGTAAATTCTATGAATTCTATGAAATGGAGATGGCGATAGCTGGAGACGGGGATAGCTGGGGCACTGTGGACGGGGATAGCTGGGGCACTGTAGACGGGGATAGCTGGGGTACTGGAGACGGGGATAGCTGGGGCACTGGAGACGGTGATAGCTGGGGTACTGGAGACGGGGATAGCTGGGGGATTGGTTCCGTGGATAGCTGTGGCAGTGGAGACGGAGATAACTGGGGCACGGGAGACGGGGATAGCTGGGGGACTGGAGATGGGAACAGCTGGGACACTGGAGACGGTGATAGCTGGGGCACTGGAGACGGGGATAGCTGGGGCACTGGAGACGGGGATAGCTGGGGTACTGGAGACGGGGATAGCTGGGACACTGGAGGCAGGGATAGCTGGGGCACTGGAGACGGGGGTAGGTGGGGCACTGGAGATGGGAACAGCTGGGGCACTGGAGACGGGGATAGCTCGGGAACTGCAGAAAGGGGCTAGCTGGCGCACTGGAGACGGGAATAGCTGGGGCACTGGAGACGGGGATAGCTGGGGCACTGGAGACGGGGATAGGTAAGGCACTGGAGATGGGGCAGCTGGGGCACTGGATAGCGGGATAGCTGGGTCATTGGAGACAGGGCTAGCTGGCGCACTGGAGACGGAGATAGCAGGGACACTGGAGATGGCAATAGCTGGGGCACTGGCTCGGCGATAGCTGTGGCACTGGAAGCGGTAATAGCTGGGGCACTGGAGACGGGGATAGCTGGGGCACTGGAGACGGTGATAGCTGGGCACTGGAGACGGGGATAGCTGGTGCACTGGAGGGGATAGCTGGGACCCTGGAGACAGGGATAGCTGGGGCACTGGATACGGGGATAGCTGGGTACTGGTGACGCGGATAGCTGGGACACTGGAGACAGGGTAGCTGGGGCACAGGAGACGGGGATAGCTGGGGCACTGGAGAAGGGGATAGCTGGGGCACTGGAGAGGGGGACATTTGGGGCTTTGGAGTCGAGGCTAGCTGGCACACTGGAGACAGAGATAGCTAGGGCACTGGAGACAGGGATAGTTGGGGCACTGGGGGCGGGGATAGCTAGGGCACTGGAGACAGGGATAGCACGGGCACTGGAGACAGTGATAGCATGGGCACTAGGAGGCGGGGATAGCTGGGTCACTGGAGGCGGGGATAGCTGGGGCACTGAAGACGGGGCAGCTGGGGCACTGGAGACGGGGATAGCTGGGGCACTGGCGCCGGTGATAGCTGGGGCACTGGAGACGGGGATAGCTGTAGCATTGGCGTCGGGGATAGCTGGGTCACTGGAGACGGGTATAGCTGGGACACTGGAGACGGGTATAGCTGGAGACGGGTATAGCTGGGGCACGGGTGACGGCGATAGCTGGGGCACTGGAGACAGGTATAGCTGGAGATGGGGCTAGCTGGCGCACTGGAGACGGAGATAGCAGGGACACTGGAGATGGCAATAGCTGGGGCACTGGAGACGGAAATAGCTGGGGCACTGGTGCCGGGGATAGCTGTGGCACTGGAGGCGGTAATAGCTGGGGCACTGGAGACGGGGATAGCTGGGGCACTGGAGACGGGGATAGCTGGGGCACTGGATACGGGGATAGCTGGGGCACGGGAGACGCGGATAGCTGGGACACTGGAGACGGGGATAGCTGGGGCTCTGGAGACGGGGAAAGCTGGAGCACTGGAGACAGGGATAGCTGGGGCACTGGAGAAGGGGATAGCTGGGCCTCTGGAAATGGGGAAAGCTGGAGCACTGGAGACAGGGATAGCCGGGGCACAGGAGACGGGGATATCTGGGGCACTGGAGCCAGGGATAGCTGGGTACTGGAGACAGTGATAGCTGGAGATGGGGATACCTGGGGCACTGGAGACGGGGATAGCAGGGGCACTGGAGACGGGGACATCTGGGGCTCTGGAGACGATGCTAGCTGGGACACTGGAGACAGGGATAGCTGGGGCACTGGAGACGGGGATAGCTGGGGCACTGGCGACGGGGATAGCTAGGGCACTGGAGACGGAGATAGCAGGTGCACTGGCGCCGGGGCTAGCTGGGACACTGGAGATGGGGATAGCTGGGAGACTGGAGGTGGGGGCAGCAGGGGCCATGGAAATGGGGTAGCTGGGCACTGGAGACGGGGATAGCTGTTGCACTGGAGACGGGGACAGCTGGGGCACTGGAGACAGGGATAGCTGGGGCACTGGAGACGGAGATAGCTGCGGCACTGGAGACGGGGATAGCTGGGGCACTGGAGACTGGGTTAGCTGGTGCACTGGAGACGGGGATAGCTGGGGCATTGGAGACGGGGATAGCTGGGACACTGGAGACGGTGAAATCTGGGACAATGGAGAAGGGGATAGCTGGTGCACTGGAGACAGGGATAGCTGGGACACTGGAGATGGGTATATCTTGGGCACTGGAGGCGTGGATAGCTGGGGATAGCTCGGGCAGCACGGTAGCATTGTGGATAGCACAATTGCTTCACAGCTCCAGGGTCCCAGGTTCGATTCCGGCTTGGGTTACTGTCTGTGCGGAGTCTGCACATCCTCCCCGTGTGTGCGTGGGTTTCCTCCGGGTGCTCCGGTTTCCTCCCACAGTCCAAAGATGTGCAGGTTAGGTGGATTGGCTATGATAAATTGCCCTTAGTGTCCAAAATTGCCCTTAGTGGTGGGTGGGGTTACTGGGTTATGGGGATAGGATTGAGGTGTTGACCTTGGGTAGGGTGCTCTCTCCAAGAGCCGGTGCAGACTCGATGGGCCGAATGGCCTCCTTCTGCACTATAAATTCTATGAATTCTATGAAATGGAGATGGCGATAGCTGGAGACGGGGATAGCTGGGGCACTGTGGACGAGGATAGCTGGGGCACTGTAGACGGGGCTAGCTGGCGCACTGGAGGCGGGGAAAGCTGGGAAATTGGAGATGGCGATAGCTGGGGCATTGGAGACGGAGATAGCCGGGGGATTGGTTCCGGGGATAGCTGTGGCAGTGGAGACGGCAATAGCTGGGGCACTGGAGACGGGGATAACTGGGGCACTGGAGACGGAGATAGCTGGGGGATTGGTTCCAGCGATAGCTGTGGCAGTGGAGACGGGAATAGCTGGGGCACTGGAGACGGGGATAACTGGGGCACTGGAGACGGGGATTTCAGGGGCACTGGAGACGGAGATAACTGGGGCACGGGAGACGGGGATAGCTGGGGGACTGGAGACGGGGCTAGCTGGGGCACTGGAGATGGGAACAGCTGGGGCACTGGAGACGGTGATAGCTGGGGCACTGGAGACGGAGATAGCTGCGGCACTGGAGACGGGGATAGCTGGGGCACTGGAGACGGGGTTAGCTGGTGCACTGGAGACGGGGATAGCTGGGGCATTGGAGACGGGGATAGCTGGGACACTGGAGACGGTGAAATCTGGGACAATGGAGAAGGGGATAGCTGGTGCACTGGAGACAGGGATAGCTGGGACACTGGAGATGGGTATATCTTGGGCACTGGAGGCGTGGATAGCTGGGGATAGCTCGGGCAGCACGGTAGCATTGTGGATAGCACAATTGCTTCACAGCTCCAGGGTCCCAGGTTCGATTCCGGCTTGGGTTACTGTCTGTGCGGAGTCTGCACATCCTCCCCGTGTGTGCGTGGGTTTCCTCCGGGTGCTCCGGTTTCCTCCCACAGTCTAAAGATGTGCAGGTTAGGTGGATTGGCTATGATAAATTGCCCTTAGTGTCCAAAATTGCCCTTAGTGGTGGGTGGGGTTACTGGGTTATGGGGATAGGATTGAGGTGTTGACCTTGGGTAGGGTGCTCTCTCCAAGAGCCGGTGCAGACTCGATGGGCCGAATGGCCTCCTTCTGCACTATAAATTCTATGAATTCTATGAAATGGAGATGGCGATAGCTGGAGACGGGGATAGCTGGGGCACTGTGGACGAGGATAGCTGGGGCACTGTAGACGGGGCTAGCTGGCGCACTGGAGGCGGGGAAAGCTGGGAAATTGGAGATGGCGATAGCTGGGGCATTGGAGACGGAGATAGCCAGGGGATTGGTTCCGGGGATAGCTGTGGCAGTGGAGACGGCAATAGCTGGGGCACTGGAGACGGGGATAACTGGGGCACTGGAGACGGAGATAGCTGGGGGATTGGTTCCAGCGATAGCTGTGGCAGTGGAGACGGGAATAGCTGGGGCACTGGAGACGGGGATAACTGGGGCACTGGAGACGGGGATTTCAGGGGCACTGGAGACGGAGATAACTGGGGCACGGGAGACGGGGATAGCTGGGGGACTGGAGACGGGGCTAGCTGGGGCACTGGAGATGGGAACAGCTGGGGCACTGGAGACGGTGATAGCTGGGGCACTGGAGACGGTGATAGCTGGGGTACGGGAGACGGGGACAGCTGGCGCACTGGAGACGGGGATAGCTGGGACACTGGACACAGGGATAGCTGGGGCACTGGATACGGGTATAGGTGGGGCACTGGAGATGGGAACAGCTGGGGCACTGGAGACGGGGATAGGTGGGGCACTGGAAATGGGGCAGCTGGGGCACTGGAGACCGGAATAGCTGTGGCACTGGAGACGGGGATAGCTGTGGCACTGGAGACGGGGATAGCTGGGGCACTGGAGATGGGGATAGCTGGGGCTCTGGAGACGGGGATTTCTGGGGCACTGGAGACGCAGATAGCTGGGGCCCTGGAGACGGGGATAGCTGGGGCACTGGAGACGGGAATAGCTGGGGCACTGGAGACGGTGATAGCTGGGGCACTGGAGACGGGTTCGCTCGGGCGCTGGTGACGGGGATAGCTGGAGAAATGGAGATGGGGATAGCTGGAGACGGGGAACGCTGGCGCACTGGGGACGGGGATAGCTGGGGAACTGCAGACGGGGCTAGCTGGCGCACTGAAGACGGGGATAGCTGGGGCACTGCAGACGGGGCTAGCTGGCGCACTGAAGACGGCGATAGCTGGGGCACTGGAGACGGGGGCAGCTGGGGCACTGGAGACCGGGATAGCTGGGGCATTGGAGACCGGGCTAGCTGGCGCACTGGAGACGGAGATAGCTGGGACACTGGAGATGGCAGTAGCTGGGGCACTGGAGACGGAGATAGCTGGGGCACTGGTGCCGGCGATAGCTGTGGCACTGGCGACGGGGATAGCTAGGGCACTGGAGACGGGGATAGTTGGGGCACTGGAGACGGGGATAGCTGGGGCACTGGAGACGGGGATATGTAAGGCACTGGAGATGGGGCAGCTGGGGCACTGGAGATCGGGATAGCTGGTGCATTGGAGACCGGGCTAGCTGGCGCACTGGAGATGGAGATAGCAGGGACACTGGAGATGGCAGTAGCTGGGGCACTGGAGACGGAGATAGCTGGGGCACTGGTGCCGGCGATAGCTGTGGCACTGGAGGCGGTAATAGCTGGGGCACTGGAGACGGGGATAGCTGGGGCACTGGAGACGGGGATTTCTGGGGCACTGGAGACGCAGATGGCTGGGGCACTGGAGACAGGGATAGCTGGGTACTGGAGACAGTGATAGCTGGAGTTGGGGATACCTGGGGCACTGGAGACGGGGATAGCTGGGGCACTGGAGACGGGGACATTTGGGGCTTTGGCGACGAGGCTAGCTGGGACACTGGAGACAGAGATAGCTGGGGTACTGGAGACGGGGTAGCTGTGGCACTGGCGACGGGATATCTAGGGCACTGGAGACAGAGATAGCTGGGGCACTGTAGACGGGGATAGCTGGGGCACTGGAGACGGGGATAGTTGGGGCACTGGGGACGGGGATAGCTTCTGCACTGGAGACGGGGATAGCTGGGGCACTGGAGACAGGGATAGCTGGGGAACTAGAGACGGGGATAGCTGGGTCACTGGAGACGGGGATAGCTGGGGCACTGGAGACAGGGAAGCTGGGGCACTGGAGATGGGAATAGCTGGCGCACTGCAGGCAGGTGTAGCTGAACACTGGAGAACGGGATAGCTGGGAACTGGAGACGGGGATAGCTGGGGCACTGGAGACGGGGATAGCTGGGGCACTTGCGCCGGTGATAGCTGGGTCACTGGAGACGGGAATAGCTGGGACACTGGAGACGGGTATAGCTGGAGACGGCGATATCTGGGGCACTGGAGACCGCGATAGCTGGGGCACTGGAGACGGGAATAGCTGGATACGGGGCTAGCTGGCGCACTGGAGACGGAGATAGCAGGGACACTGGAGATGGCAATAGCTGGGGCACTGGAGACGGAAATAGCTGGGGCAATGGTGCCGGGGATAGCTGTGGCACTGGATGCGGTAATAGCTGGGGCACTGGAGACGGGGATAGCTGGGGCACTGGAGACGGGGATTTCTGGGGCACTGGAGACGCAGATGACTGGGGCACTGGAGATGGTGATAGCTGGGGCACTGGAGACGGCGATAGCTGGGCACTGGATACGGGAATAGCTGGGGCACGGGAGACGCGGATAGCTGGGACACTGGAGACGGGGATGGCTGGGGCTCTGGAGACGGGGAAAGCTGGAGCACTGGAGACAGAGATAGCTGGGGCACTAGAGACGGGGATACCTGGGGCACTGGAGAAGGGGATAGCTGGGATACTTAAGACGGGGATAGCTGGGCCTCTGGAAATGGGGAAAGCTGGAGCACTGGAGACAGGGATAGCCGGGGCACAGGAGACGGGGATATCTGGGGCACTGGAGACAGGGATAGCTGGGTACTGGAGACAGTGATAGCTGGAGATGGGGATACCTCGGGCACTGGAGACGGGGATAGCTGGGGCACTGGAGACGGGGACATCTGGGGCTCTGGAGACGAGGCTAGCTGGGACACTGGAGACAGGGATAGCTGGGGCACTGGAGACGGGGATAGCTGGGGCACTGGCGAGGGGGATAGCTAGGGCACTGGAGACGGAGATAGCAGGTGCACTGGCGCCGGGGCTAGCTGGGGCACTGTAGACGGGGATAGCTGGGGCACTGGAGACGGGGATAGTTGGGGCACTGGGGACGGGGATAGCAGGGGCACTGGAGACGGGGATAGCTGGGGCACTGGCAGACGGGGATAGCTGGGTCACTGGAGACGGGGATAGCTGGGGCACTGGATACAGGGCAGCTGGGGCACTGGAGATGGGAATAGCTGGGGCACTGGAGACGGGGATAGCTGGAGACGGCGATAGCTGGGGCACTGGAGACGGGGATAGCTGGGGCACTGGAGACGGGGATAGCTGGGGCACTGGAGATGGGGATAGCTGGGGCACTGGAGATGGGGATAGCTGGGGCACTGCAGACGGGGCTCGCCGGAGCACGGGAGACGGGGATAGCTGGGTCACCTGAGACGGGGATAGCTGGGGCACTGGAGATGGGGCAGCTGGGTCACTGCATATGGGAACAGCTAAGACACGAGATGGGAATAGCTGGAGACGGATATAGCTGGGGCACTGGAGATGGGAACAGCTGGGGCACTGGAGACGGGATAGGTGGGGCACTGGAGATGGGGCAGCTGGGGCACTGGAGACCGCGACAGTTGGAGCACTGGAGACGGGGATAGCTGGGGCACTGGAGACGGGGATAGCTGGGACACTGGAGACCGGGATCGCTGGGGCACTGGAGACGGGGATAGGTGGGGCACTGGAGATGGGAACAGCTGGGGCACTGGAGACGGGGATAGGTGGGGCACTGGAAATGGGGCAGCTGGGGCACTGGATACCGGAATAGCTGGGGCACTGGAGACGGGGATAGCTGTGGCACTGGAGACGGGAATAGCTGGGGCACTGGAGGTGGGGATAGCTGGGGCACTGGAGACGGGGATTTCTGGTGCACTGGAGGCGCAGATAGCTGGGGCCCTGGAGACGGGGATAGCTGGGGCACTGGAGACGGGGATAGCTGGGGCACTGGAGACGGGGATAGCTGGGGCACTGGAGATGGGGATAGCTGGGGCACTGGAGATGGGGATAGCTGGGGCACTGCAGACGGGGCTCGCCGGAGCACGGGAGACGGGGATAGCTGGGTCACCTGAGACGGGGATAGCTGGGGCACTGGAGATGGGGCAGCTGGGTCACTGCATATGGGAACAGCTAAGACACGAGATGGGAATAGCTGGAGACGGATATAGCTGGGGCACTGGAGATGGGAACAGCTGGGGCACTGGAGACGGGATAGGTGGGGCACTGGAGATGGGGCAGCTGGGGCACTGGAGACCGCGACAGTTGGAGCACTGGAGACGGGGATAGCTGGGGCACTGGAGACGGGGATAGCTGGGGATAGCTCGGGCAGCACGGTAGCATTGTGGATAGCACAATTGCTTCACAGCTCCAGGGTCCCAGGTTCGATTCCGGCTTGGGTTACTGTCTGTGCGGAGTCTGCACATCCTCCCCGTGTGTGCGTGGGTTTCCTCCGGGTGCTCCGGTTTCCTCCCACAGTCCAAAGATTTGCAGGTTAGGTGGATTGGCTATGATAAATTGCCCTTAGTGTCCAAAATTGCCCTTAGTGGTGGGTGGGGTTACTGGGTTATGGGGATAGGATTGAGGTGTTGACCTTGGGTAGGGTGCTCTCTCCAAGAGCCGGTGCAGACTCGATGGGCCGAATGGCCTCCTTCTGCACTATAAATTCTATGAATTCTATGAAATGGAGATGGCGATAGCTGGAGACGGGGATAGCTGGGGCACTGTGGACGAGGATAGCTGGGGCACTGTAGACGGGGCTAGCTGGCGCACTGGAGGCGGGGAAAGCTGGGAAATTGGAGATGGCGATAGCTGGGGCATTGGAGACGGAGATAGCCGGGGGATTGGTTCCGGGGATAGCTGTGGCAGTGGAGACGGCAATAGCTGGGGCACTGGAGACGGGGATAACTGGGGCACTGGAGACGGAGATAGCTGGGGGATTGGTTCCAGCGATAGCTGTGGCAGTGGAGACGGGAATAGCTGGGGCACTGGAGACGGGGATAACTGGGGCACTGGAGACGGGGATTTCAGGGGCACTGGAGACGGAGATAACTGGGGCACGGGAGACGGGGATAGCTGGGGGACTGGAGACGGGGCTAGCTGGGGCACTGGAGATGGGAACAGCTGGGGCACTGGAGACGGTGATAGCTGGGGCACTGGAGACGGAGATAGCTGCGGCACTGGAGACGGGGATAGCTGGGGCACTGGAGACGGGGTTAGCTGGTGCACTGGAGACGGGGATAGCTGGGGCATTGGAGACGGGGATAGCTGGGACACTGGAGACGGTGAAATCTGGGACAATGGAGAAGGGGATAGCTGGTGCACTGGAGACAGGGATAGCTGGGACACTGGAGATGGGTATATCTTGGGCACTGGAGGCGTGGATAGCTGGGGATAGCTCGGGCAGCACGGTAGCATTGTGGATAGCACAATTGCTTCACAGCTCCAGGGTCCCAGGTTCGATTCCGGCTTGGGTTACTGTCTGTGCGGAGTCTGCACATCCTCCCCGTGTGTGCGTGGGTTTCCTCCGGGTGCTCCGGTTTCCTCCCACAGTCCAAAGATGTGCAGGTTAGGTGGATTGGCTATGATAAATTGCCCTTAGTGTCCAAAATTGCCCTTAGTGGTGGGTGGGGTTACTGGGTTATGGGGATAGGATTGAGGTGTTGACCTTGGGTAGGGTGCTCTCTCCAAGAGCCGGTGCAGACTCGATGGGCCGAATGGCCTCCTTCTGCACTATAAATTCTATGAATTCTATGAAATGGAGATGGCGATAGCTGGAGACGGGGATAGCTGGGGCACTGTGGACGAGGATAGCTGGGGCACTGTAGACGGGGCTAGCTGGCGCACTGGAGGCGGGGAAAGCTGGGAAATTGGAGATGGCGATAGCTGGGGCATTGGAGACGGAGATAGCCGGGGGATTGGTTCCGGGGATAGCTGTGGCAGTGGAGACGGCAATAGCTGGGGCACTGGAGACGGGGATAACTGGGGCACTGGAGACGGAGATAGCTGGGGGATTGGTTCCAGCGATAGCTGTGGCAGTGGAGACGGGAATAGCTGGGGCACTGGAGACGGGGATAACTGGGGCACTGGAGACGGGGATTTCAGGGGCACTGGAGACGGAGATAACTGGGGCACGGGAGACGGGGATAGCTGGGGGACTGGAGACGGGGCTAGCTGGGGCACTGGAGATGGGAACAGCTGGGGCACTGGAGACGGTGATAGCTGGGGCACTGGAGACGGTGATAGCTGGGGTACGGGAGACGGGGACAGCTGGCGCACTGGAGACGGGGATAGCTGGGACACTGGACACAGGGATAGCTGGGGCACTGGATACGGGTATAGGTGGGGCACTGGAGATGGGAACAGCTGGGGCACTGGAGACGGGGATAGGTGGGGCACTGGAAATGGGGCAGCTGGGGCACTGGAGACCGGAATAGCTGTGGCACTGGAGACGGGGATAGCTGTGGCACTGGAGACGGGGATAGCTGGGGCACTGGAGATGGGGATAGCTGGGGCTCTGGAGACGGGGATTTCTGGGGCACTGGAGACGCAGATAGCTGGGGCCCTGGAGACGGGGATAGCTGGGGCACTGGAGACGGGAATAGCTGGGGCACTGGAGACGGTGATAGCTGGGGCACTGGAGACGGGTTCGCTCGGGCGCTGGTGACGGGGATAGCTGGAGAAATGGAGATGGGGATAGCTGGAGACGGGGAACGCTGGCGCACTGGGGACGGGGATAGCTGGGGAACTGCAGACGGGGCTAGCTGGCGCACTGAAGACGGGGATAGCTGGGGCACTGCAGACGGGGCTAGCTGGCGCACTGAAGACGGCGATAGCTGGGGCACTGGAGACGGGGGCAGCTGGGGCACTGGAGACCGGGATAGCTGGGGCATTGGAGACCGGGCTAGCTGGCGCACTGGAGACGGAGATAGCTGGGACACTGGAGATGGCAGTAGCTGGGGCACTGGAGACGGAGATAGCTGGGGCACTGGTGCCGGCGATAGCTGTGGCACTGGCGACGGGGATAGCTAGGGCACTGGAGACGGGGATAGTTGGGGCACTGGAGACGGGGATAGCTGGGGCACTGGAGACGGGGATATGTAAGGCACTGGAGATGGGGCAGCTGGGGCACTGGAGATCGGGATAGCTGGTGCATTGGAGACCGGGCTAGCTGGCGCACTGGAGATGGAGATAGCAGGGACACTGGAGATGGCAGTAGCTGGGGCACTGGAGACGGAGATAGCTGGGGCACTGGTGCCGGCGATAGCTGTGGCACTGGAGGCGGTAATAGCTGGGGCACTGGAGACGGGGATAGCTGGGGCACTGGAGACGGGGATTTCTGGGGCACTGGAGACGCAGATGGCTGGGGCACTGGAGACAGGGATAGCTGGGTACTGGAGACAGTGATAGCTGGAGTTGGGGATACCTGGGGCACTGGAGACGGGGATAGCTGGGGCACTGGAGACGGGGACATTTGGGGCTTTGGCGACGAGGCTAGCTGGGACACTGGAGACAGAGATAGCTGGGGTACTGGAGACGGGGTAGCTGTGGCACTGGCGACGGGATATCTAGGGCACTGGAGACAGAGATAGCTGGGGCACTGTAGACGGGGATAGCTGGGGCACTGGAGACGGGGATAGTTGGGGCACTGGGGACGGGGATAGCTTCTGCACTGGAGACGGGGATAGCTGGGGCACTGGAGACAGGGATAGCTGGGGAACTAGAGACGGGGATAGCTGGGTCACTGGAGACGGGGATAGCTGGGGCACTGGAGACAGGGAAGCTGGGGCACTGGAGATGGGAATAGCTGGCGCACTGCAGGCAGGTGTAGCTGAACACTGGAGAACGGGATAGCTGGGAACTGGAGACGGGGATAGCTGGGGCACTGGAGACGGGGATAGCTGGGGCACTTGCGCCGGTGATAGCTGGGTCACTGGAGACGGGAATAGCTGGGACACTGGAGACGGGTATAGCTGGAGACGGCGATATCTGGGGCACTGGAGACCGCGATAGCTGGGGCACTGGAGACGGGAATAGCTGGATACGGGGCTAGCTGGCGCACTGGAGACGGAGATAGCAGGGACACTGGAGATGGCAATAGCTGGGGCACTGGAGACGGAAATAGCTGGGGCAATGGTGCCGGGGATAGCTGTGGCACTGGATGCGGTAATAGCTGGGGCACTGGAGACGGGGATAGCTGGGGCACTGGAGACGGGGATTTCTGGGGCACTGGAGACGCAGATGACTGGGGCACTGGAGATGGTGATAGCTGGGGCACTGGAGACGGCGATAGCTGGGCACTGGATACGGGAATAGCTGGGGCACGGGAGACGCGGATAGCTGGGACACTGGAGACGGGGATGGCTGGGGCTCTGGAGACGGGGAAAGCTGGAGCACTGGAGACAGAGATAGCTGGGGCACTAGAGACGGGGATACCTGGGGCACTGGAGAAGGGGATAGCTGGGATACTTAAGACGGGGATAGCTGGGCCTCTGGAAATGGGGAAAGCTGGAGCACTGGAGACAGGGATAGCCGGGGCACAGGAGACGGGGATATCTGGGGCACTGGAGACAGGGATAGCTGGGTACTGGAGACAGTGATAGCTGGAGATGGGGATACCTCGGGCACTGGAGACGGGGATAGCTGGGGCACTGGAGACGGGGACATCTGGGGCTCTGGAGACGAGGCTAGCTGGGACACTGGAGACAGGGATAGCTGGGGCACTGGAGACGGGGATAGCTGGGGCACTGGCGAGGGGGATAGCTAGGGCACTGGAGACGGAGATAGCAGGTGCACTGGCGCCGGGGCTAGCTGGGGCACTGTAGACGGGGATAGCTGGGGCACTGGAGACGGGGATAGTTGGGGCACTGGGGACGGGGATAGCAGGGGCACTGGAGACGGGGATAGCTGGGGCACTGGCAGACGGGGATAGCTGGGTCACTGGAGACGGGGATAGCTGGGGCACTGGATACAGGGCAGCTGGGGCACTGGAGATGGGAATAGCTGGGGCACTGGAGACGGGGATAGCTGGAGACGGCGATAGCTGGGGCACTGGAGACGGGGATAGCTGGGGCACTGGAGACGGGGATAGCTGGGGCACTGGAGATGGGGATAGCTGGGGCACTGGAGATGGGGATAGCTGGGGCACTGCAGACGGGGCTCGCCGGAGCACGGGAGACGGGGATAGCTGGGTCACCTGAGACGGGGATAGCTGGGGCACTGGAGATGGGGCAGCTGGGTCACTGCATATGGGAACAGCTAAGACACGAGATGGGAATAGCTGGAGACGGATATAGCTGGGGCACTGGAGATGGGAACAGCTGGGGCACTGGAGACGGGATAGGTGGGGCACTGGAGATGGGGCAGCTGGGGCACTGGAGACCGCGACAGTTGGAGCACTGGAGACGGGGATAGCTGGGGCACTGGAGACGGGGATAGCTGGGACACTGGAGACCGGGATCGCTGGGGCACTGGAGACGGGGATAGGTGGGGCACTGGAGATGGGAACAGCTGGGGCACTGGAGACGGGGATAGGTGGGGCACTGGAAATGGGGCAGCTGGGGCACTGGATACCGGAATAGCTGGGGCACTGGAGACGGGGATAGCTGTGGCACTGGAGACGGGAATAGCTGGGGCACTGGAGGTGGGGATAGCTGGGGCACTGGAGACGGGGATTTCTGGTGCACTGGAGGCGCAGATAGCTGGGGCCCTGGAGACGGGGATAGCTGGGGCACTGGAGACGGGGATAGCTGGGGCACTGGAGACGGGGATAGCTGGGGCACTGGAGATGGGGATAGCTGGGGCACTGGAGATGGGGATAGCTGGGGCACTGCAGACGGGGCTCGCCGGAGCACGGGAGACGGGGATAGCTGGGTCACCTGAGACGGGGATAGCTGGGGCACTGGAGATGGGGCAGCTGGGTCACTGCATATGGGAACAGCTAAGACACGAGATGGGAATAGCTGGAGACGGATATAGCTGGGGCACTGGAGATGGGAACAGCTGGGGCACTGGAGACGGGATAGGTGGGGCACTGGAGATGGGGCAGCTGGGGCACTGGAGACCGCGACAGTTGGAGCACTGGAGACGGGGATAGCTGGGGCACTGGAGACGGGGATAGCTGGGACACTGGA
The DNA here is from genome assembly GCF_047496885.1 of Scyliorhinus torazame. Taxonomy (NCBI): domain Eukaryota; kingdom Metazoa; phylum Chordata; class Chondrichthyes; order Carcharhiniformes; family Scyliorhinidae; genus Scyliorhinus; species Scyliorhinus torazame. The sequence continues at coordinate 19,903,271 of NC_092725.1, read as the reverse complement.
GACCGGGATCGCTGGGGCACTGGAGACGGGGATATGTGGGGCACTGGAGATGGGAACAGCTGGGGCACTGGAGACGGTGATAGGTGGGGCACTGGAAATGGGGCAGCTGGGGCACTGGATACCGGAATAGCTGGGGCACTGGAGACGGGGATAGCTGTGGCACTGGAGACGGGAATAGCTGGGGCACTGGAGGTGGGGATAGCTGGGGCACTGGAGACGGGGATTTCTGGTGCACTGGAGGCGCAGATAGCTGGGGCCCTGGAGACGGGGATAGCTGGGGCACTGGAGACGGGGATAGCTGGGGCACTGGAGACGGTGATAGCTGGGGCACTGGAGACGGGATAGCTGGGGCTCTGGAGAGGGGGATAGCTGGGGAAATGGAGATGGGGATAGCTGGGGCACTGGAGACGGGATAGCTGGGGATCTGGAGACGGGGATAGCTGGGGAATGGAGATGGGGATAGCTGGAGACGGGGATCGCTGGTGCACTGGGGACGGGGATAGCTGGGGCACTGGAGACGGGGCTAGCTGGCGCACTGGAGACGGGAATAGCTGGGGCACAGGAGACGGGGATTTCTGGGGCACTGGAGACGGAGATAGCTGGGGCACTGGAGGCGGGGATAGCTGAGGCACTGGAGACGGGGATAGGTAAGGCACTGGAGATGGGGCAGCTGAGGCACTGGAGACGGGGATAGCTGGGGCACTGGAGACCGGGCTAGCTGGCGCACTGGAGACGGAGATAGCAGGGACACTGGAGATGGCAATAGCTGGGGCACTGGAGACGGAGATAGCTGGGGCACTGGTGGCGGGGATAGCTGTGGCACTGGAGGCGGTAATAGCTGGGGCACTGGAGACGGGGATTTTTGGGGCACTGGAGACGCAGATGGCTGGGGCACTGGATACAGGGCAGCTGGGGCACTGGAGATGGGAATAGCTGGGGCACTGCAGGCAGGTGTAGCTGAACACTGGAGACGGGGATAGCTGGGGCACTGGAGACGGGGATAGCTGGGGCACTGGCGCCGGTGATAGCGGGGGCACTGGAGAACGGGATAGCTGGGAACTGGAGACGGGGATAGCTGGGGCACTGGAGACGGGAATAGCTGTAGCATTGGCGTCGGGGATAGCTGGGTCACTGGAGACGGGAATAGCTGGGACACTGGAGATGGGGTTAGCTGGAGACGGCGATAGCTGGGGCACTGGAGACGGGTCTCGCTGGAGGATTGGAGGCGGGGATAGCTGGGGCACTGATGATGGGCATAGCTGGGGCACTGGAAGACGGGGATAGCTGGAGACGGCGAAAGCTGGGGCACTGGAGACGGGGCTCGCCGGAGCACTGGAGACGGGGATAGCTGGGGCACTGGAGACGGGTATAGCTGGAGACGGCGATAGCTGGGGCACTGGAGACGGGGATAGCTGGGGCACTGGGAGACGGGGATAGCTGGGTCACTGGAGACGGGGATAGCTGGGGCACTGGATACGGGTATATCTGGAGACGGCGATAGCTGGGGCAGTGGAGACGGGGCTCGCTGGAGGATTGGAGGCGGTGATAGCTGGGGCACTGGAGATGGGGATAGCTGGGGCACTGAAAGGCGGGTATAGCTGGAGACGGCGAATGCTGGGGCACTGGAGACGGGGCTCGCCGGAGCACTGGAGACGGGGATAGCTGGGTCACCTGAGACGGGGATAGCTGGGGCACTAGAGATGGGGCAGGTGGGTCACTGCATATGGGAACAGCTAAGACACGAGATGGGGATAGCTGGAGATGGATATAGCTGGGGCACTGGAGATGGGAACAGCTGGGGCACTGGAGACGGGATAGGTGGGGCACTTGAGATGGGACAGCTGGGGCACTGGAGACCGCGACAGTTGGAGCACTGGAGACGGGGATAGCTGGGGCACTGGAGACGGGGATAGCTGGGACACTGGAGACCGGGATCGCTGGGGCACTGGAGACGGGGATAGGTGGGGCACTGGAGATGGGAACAGCTGGGGCACTGGAGACGGGGATAGGTGGGGCACTGGAAATGGGGCAGCTGGGGCACTGGATACCGGAATAGCTGGGGCACTGGAGACGGGGATAGCTGTGGCACTGGAGACGGGAATAGCTGGGGCACTGGAGATGGGGATAGCTGGGGCACTGGAGACGGGGATTTCTGGGGCACTGGAGACGCAGATAGCTGGGGCCCTGGAGACGGGGATAGCTGGGGCACTGGAGACGGGGATAGCTGGGGCACTGTAGACGGTGATAGCTGGGGCACTGGAGACGGGATAGCTGGGGCTCTGGAGACGGGGATAGCTGGGGAAATGGAGATGGGGATAGCTGGGGCACTGGAGACGGGATAGCTGGGGATCTGGAGACGGGGATATCTGGGGAAATGGAGATGGGGATAGCTGGAGACGGGGATCGCTGGTGCACTGGGGACGGGGCTAGCTGGCGCACTGGAGACGGGGCTAGCTGGCGCACTGGAGACGGGAATAGCTGGGGCACAGGAGACGGGGATTTCTGGGGCACGGGAGACGGAGATAGCTGAGGCACTGGAGACGGGGATAGGTAAGGCACTGGAGATGGGGCAGCTGAGGCACTGGAGACGGGATTAGCTGGGGCACTGGAGACCGGGATAGCTGGCGCACTGGAGACGGGGATAGCAGGGACACTGGAGATGGCAATAGCTGGGGCACTGGTGCCGGGGATAGCTGGGGCACTGGAGACGGGGATTTCTGGGGCACTGGAGACGCAGATGGCTGGGGCACTGGAGACGGGGCTAGCTGGGGCACTGGAGACGGTGATAGCTGGGACTCTGGAGACAGGGTAGCTGGGGCACTGGAGACGGGGAAAGCTGGAGCACTGGAGAAGGGGATAGCTGAGGCACTGGAGAAGGGGATAGCTGAGGCACTGGAGACAAGGATAGCTGGGCACTGGAGACAAGGATAGCTGGGACACTTAAGACGGGGATAGCTGGGCCTCTGGAAATGGGGAAAGCTGGAGCACTGGAGACAGGGATAGCTGGGGCACAGGAGACGGGGATATCTGGGGCACTGGAGACAGTGATAGCTGGGCACTGGAGACAGTGATAGCTGGAGATGGGGAAAGCTGGGGCACTGGAGATGGGGATAGCTTGGGCACTGGCGCCGGGGATAGCTGGGGCACTGGAGACGGGGGATAGCTGGGGCACTGGCGACGGGGATAGCTGGGGCACTGGAGACGGGGATAGTTGGGGCACTGGGGACGGGGATAGCTAGGGCACTGGAGACGGGGATAGCTGGGGCACTGGAGACGGGGCTAGCTGGGGCACTGGAGACGGTGATAGCTGGGACTCTGGAGACAGGGTAGCTGGGGCACTGGAGACGGGGAAAGCTGGAGCACTGGAGACAAGGATAGCTGGGGCACTGGAGACGGGGATAGCTGGGCACTGGAGAAGGGGATAGCTGAGGCACTGGAGACAAGGATAGCTGGGCACTGGAGACAAGGATAGCTGGGACACTTAAGACGGGGATAGCTGGGCCTCTGGAAATGGGGAAAGCTGGAGCACTGGAGACAGGGATAGCTGGGGCACAGGAGACGGGGATATCTGGGGCACTGGAGACAGTGATAGCTGGGCACTGGAGACAGTTATAGCTGGAGATGGGGAAAGCTGGGGCACTGGAGATGGGGATAGCTGGGGCACTGGCGCCGGGGATAGCTGGGGCACTGGAGACGGGGGATAGCTGGGGCACTGGCGACGGGGATAGCTGGGGCACTGGAGACGGGGATAGTTGGGGCACTGGGGACGGGGATAGCTAGGGCACTGGAGACGGGGATAGCTGGGGCACTGGAGACGGGGATAGTTGGGGCACTGGAGACGGGGATAGCTAGGGCACTGGCGACGGGGATAGCTGGGGCACTGGAGACGGGGATAGTTGGGGCACTGGATACGGGGATAGCTGGGGCACTGGAGATGGGGATAGCTGGGGCACTGGCGCCGGGGATAGCTGGGGCACTGGAGACGGGGATAGTTGGGGCACTGGGGACGGGGATAGCTAGGGCACTGGCGACGGGGATAGCTGGGGCACTGGAGACGGGGATAGTTGGGGCACTGGAGACGGGGATAGCTGGGGCACTGGAGATGGGGATAGCTGGGGCACTGGCGCCGGGGATAGCTGGGGCACTGGAGACGGGGGATAGCTGGGGCACTGGCGACGGGGATAGCTGGGGCACTGGAGACGGGGATAGTTGGAGCACTGGAGACGGGGATAGCTGGGGCACTGGAGACGGGGATAGCTGAGGCACTGGAGAAGGGGATAGCTGGGACACTGGAGAAGGGGATAGCTGGGACACTTAAGACGGGGATATCTGGGCCTCTGCAAATGGGGAAAGCTGGAGCACTAGAGACAGGAATAGCCGGGGCACAGGAGTCGGGGACATCTGGGGCTCTGGAGACGAGGCTCGCTGGGACACTGGAGACAGGGATAGCTGGGGTACTGGAGACGGGGATAGCTGGGGCACTGGCGACGGGGATAGCTAGGGCACTGGAGACGGGGATAGCTGGGGCACTGGAGACGGGGATAGTTGGGGCACTGAGGACCGGGATAGCTATGGCACTGGAGGCGGTGATAGCTGGAGCACTGGAGACAGGGATAGCAGGGGCACTGGGAGACGGGGATAGCTGGGGAACTGGAGACGGGGATAGCTGGGGCACTGGCGCCGGTGATAGCTGGGGCACTGGAGACGGGGAAGCTGGGGCACTGGAGATGGGAATAGCTGGGGCACTGCAGGCAGGTGTAGCTGAACACTGGAGACGGGGACAGCTGAGGCACTGGAGATGGGGATAGCTGGGGCACTGGAAGACGGGGATAGCTGGAGATGGCGAAAGCTGGGGCACTGGAGAAGGGGCTCGCTGGAGCACTGGAGTCGGGGATAGCTGTGGCACTGGAGACGGGTATAGCTGGAGACGGCGATAGCTGGGGCACTGGAGACGGGGATAGCTGGGGCACTGGGAGATGGGGATAGCTGTGGCACTGGAGACGGGTATAGCTGGAGACGGCGATAGCTGGGGCACTGGAGACGGGGCTTGCTGGAGGATTGGAGGCGGGGATAGCTGGGGCACTGGAGATGGGGATCGCTGGGGCACTGGAAGACGGGGATAGCTGGAGATGCCGAAAGCTGGGGCACTGGAGACGGGGCTCGCTGAAGCACTGGAGACGGGGATAGCTGGGTCACCTGAGACGGGGATAGCTGGGGCACTAGAGATGGGGCAGCTGGGGCATTGCAGATGGGAACAACTGAGACACGAGATGGGGATAGCTGGAGACGGATATAGCTGGGGCACTGGAGATGGGAACAGTTGGGGCACTGGAGACGGGATAGGTGGGGCACTGGAGATGGGGCAGCTGGGGCACTGGAGACCGCGACAGTTGGAGCACTGGAGACGGGGATAGCTGGGGCACTGGAGACGGGGATAGCTGGAGACGGGGATAGCTGGGCCACTGTTGACGGGGATAGCTGGGGCTCTGGAGACGGGGATAGCTGGGGCACTGGAGACGGGGATAGCTGGGGCACTGGAGACGGGGACAGCTGGGGCACTGGAGACGCAGATAGCTGGAGCACTGGAGATATCGATAGTTGGGCACTGGAGACGGGGATAGCTGGGGCACTGGAGACGGGAATAGCTCGGACACAGAAGACGGGGATAGCTGAGGTACTGGAGACGGGGTTAGTTGGAGCACTGGAGACGGGGATAGCTAGAGACGGATAGCTGGGGCACTGGACATGGGGATAGCTGGAGCACTGGAGACGTGGATATCTGGGACACTGGAGACGGGATCGGTGGGGCACTGGTGATGGGGATAGCAGGAGCACTGGAGATGGGGATATCTGGTACACTGGAGAAGCGGATAGCTGGGGCATTGGAGACGGGGATAGCTGGGGCACTGGAGACGGGGATTGCTGGGACACTGGAGACGGGGATAGATGGGGCACTGTGGTTGGGGATAGATGGGACACTAGAGACGGGGCTAGCTGGGGCACTGGTGGCGGGGATAGCTGGAAAACTTGAGACGGGGATAGCTGCATCACTGGAGACGGGGATATCTGGGGCACTGGAGTCACGGATAGCTGGGGAACTGGAGAAGCGGACAGTTGGGGCACTGGGGATGGGGATAGCTGGTGCAATGGAGACGGGGACAGCTGGAGCACTGGAGACGGGGATAGCTGGGGCACTGGAGACGGGGAAAGCTGGGGCACTGGAGACGGGGATAGCTGGGGAACTGGAGAAGGGGATAGCTGGGACATTGAAGACGGGGATAGCTGGAGCACTGGAGACGGGGCTAGCAGGGGCACTGGGGATGGGATTAGCTGGGGCATTGGAGACGGGGGATTGATGGGGCACTGTAGACGGGGATAGCTGGAGTGGGGATAGCTGGGGCTCTGGAGACGGGGATAGATGGGGCACTGGTAGACGGGGATAGCTGGGTCACTGGAGACCGGATAACTGGGGCACTGGAGACGGGGTTGCTGGGGCACTGGAGACGGGGATAACTGGGGCACTGTAGACGGGGATAGCTGGGGCACTGGAGATGGGGATAGCTGGGGCACTGGAGACGGGGATAGCTGGGACACTGGGGACGGGGATAGCTGGGACACTGGAGACGGGGACAGCAGGGGCCCTGGAGACGGGGCTAGCTGGGGCACGGGAGACGGGGATAGCTGTGGCACTGGAGATGGGGATAGATGGGGCACTGATGACGGAGATCGCTGGGGCCCTGGAGATGTAGCGAGCTGGGCCACTGGAGATGGGGGTAGCTGGGGCACTGGAGGCAGAGATAACTGGGGCATTGGAGACGGGGATAGTGGGGCAGAGAAGACGGGGGTAGCTGGGGCACTGGATCAGGGGGTAGCTGGGTCACTGGAGACGGGATAGCTGGGGCACTGGAGACGGGGTAACTGGGGCACTGGAGACGGGGATAGCTGGGGCAGAGAAGACGGGGATAGCTGGGGCACTGGATCAGGGGATAGCTGGGGCACTGGAGACGGGATAACTGGGGCAGAGAAGACGGGGATAGCTGGGGCACTGGATCAGGGGATAGCTGTGGCACTAGAGACGGGGTAGCTGGGGCACTGGAGACGGGGATATCTGGGGCACTGGAGACGGGGCTAGCTGGGGCACTGGAGACGGGGATAGCTGGGACACTGGGAGACAGGGATAGCTGGGGCACTGGAGACGGGAATAGCTGGGGCACTGGAGACGGGGATAGCTGGGGCACTGTATACGGGGATAGCTGGGGCACTTGAGACGGGGATAGCTGGGGCACTGGAGACGGGGATAGCGGGGACACTGGAGATGGGGGTAGCTGGGGACCTGGAGACGGGGATAGCTGGGGCACTGGAGACGGGGGTAGCTGGGAAACTGGAGACCGGGACAGCTGGGGCACTGGGAGATGGGGATAGCAGGGCCACTCGTGACGGGGATAGCAGGGGCACTGGAGAAGGGGATAGGTGGGAACTGGAGACGGGGATAGCTGTAGCATTGGCGTCGTGGATAGCTGGGTCACTGGAGACGGGAATAGCTGGGACACTGGAGACGGGTATAGCTGGAGACGGCGATAGCTGGGGCACTGGAGACGGGGCTCGCAGGAGGATTGGAAGCGGGGATAGCTGGGGCACTGGAGATGGGGATAGCTGGGGCACTGGAAGACGGGGATAGCTGGAGATGGCGAAAGCTGGGGCACTGGAGAAGGGGCTCGCTGGAGCACTGGAGTCGGGGATAGCTGTGGCACTGGAGACGGGTATAGCTGGAGACGGCGATAGCTGGGGCACTGGAGACGGGGATAGCTGGGGCACTGGGAGATGGGGATAGCTGGGTCACTGGAGACGGGGATAGCTGGGGCACTGGGAGATGGGGATAGCTGTGGCACTGGAGACGGGTATAGCTGGAGACGGCGATAGCTGGGGCACTGGAGACGGGGCTTGCTGGAGGATTGGAGGCGGGGATAGCTGGGGCACTGGAGATGGGGATCGCTGGGGCACTGGAAGACGGGGATAGCTGGAGATGCCGAAAGCTGGGGCACTGGAGACGGGGCTCGCTGAAGCACTGGAGACGTGGATAGCTGGGTCACCTGAGACGGGGATAGCTGGGGCACTAGAGATGGGGCAGCTGGGGCATTGCAGATGGGAACAACTGAGACACGAGATGGGGATAGCTGGGGCACTGGAGATGGGAACAGTTGGGGCACTGGAGACGGGATAGGTGGGGCACTGGAGATGGGGCAGCTGGGGCACTGGAGACCGCGACAGTTGGAGCACTGGAGACGGGGATAGCTGGGGCACTGGAGACGGGGATAGCTGGAGACGGGGATAGCTGGGCCACTGTTGACGGGGATAGCTGGGGCTCTGGAGACGGGGATAGCTGGGGCACTGGAGACGGGGATAGCTGGGGCACTGGAGACGGGGATAGCTGGGGCACTGGAGACGCAGATAGCTGGAGCACTGGAGATATCGATAGTTGGGCACTGGAGACGGGGATAGCTGGGGCACTGGTGACGGGAATAGCTCGGACACAGAAGACGGGGATAGCTGAGGTACTGGAGACGGGGTTAGTTGGAGCACTGGAGACGGGGATAGCTAGAGACGGATAGCTGGGGCACTGGAGACGGGGATATCTGGGCACTGGAGACGGGATCGGTGGGGCACTGGTGATGGGGATAGCAGGAGCACTGGAGATGGGGATATCTGGTACACTGGAGAAGCGGATAGCTGGGGCATTGGAGACGGGGATAGCTGGGGCACTGGAGACGGGGATTGCAGGGACACTGGAGACGGGGATTGATGGGGCACTGTGGTTGGGGATAGATGGGACACTGGAGACGGGGCTAGCTGGGGCACTGGTGGCGGGGATAGCTGGGAAACTTGAGACGGGGATAGCTGCATCACTGGAGACGGGGATATCTGGGGCACTGGAGTCACGGATAGCTGGGGAACTGGAGAAGCGGACAGTTGGGGCACTGGGGATGGGGATAGCTGGTGCAATGGAGACGGGGACAGCTGGAGCACTGGAGACGGGGATAGCTGGGGCACTGGAGACGGGGATAGCTGGGGCACTGGAGACGGGGATAGCTGGGGAACTGGAGAAGGGGATAGCTGGGACATTGAAGACGGGGATAGCTGGAGCACTGGAGACTGGGCTAGCAGGGGCACTGGGGATGGGATTAGCTGGGGCATTGGAGACGGGGGATTGATGGGGCACTGTAGACGGGGATAGCTGGAGTGGGGATAGCTGGGGCTCTGGAGACGGGGATAGATGGGGCACTGGTAGACGGGGATAGCTGGGTCACTGGAGACCGGATAACTGGGGCACTGGAGACGGGGTTGCTGGGGCACTGGAGACGGGGATAACTGGGGCACTGTAGACGGGGATAGCTGGGGCACTGGAGATGGGGGTAGCTGGGGCACTGGAGACGGGGATAGCTGGGACACTGGGGACGGGGATAGCTGGGGCACTGGAGACGGGGCTAGCTGGGGCACTGGAGACGGGGATAGCTGGGATACTGGGAGACAGGGATAGCTGGGGCACTGGAGACGGGAATAGCTGGGGCACTGGAGACGGGGATAGCTGGGGCACTGTATACAGGGATAGCTGGGGCACTTGAGACGGGGATAGCTGGGGCACTGGAGACGGGGATAGCGGGGACACTGGAGATGGGGGTAGCTGGGGACCTGGAGACGGGGATAGCTGGGGCACTGGAGACGGGGGTAGCTGGGAAACTGGAGACCGGGACAGCTGGGGCACTGGGAGATGGGGATAGCAGGGCCACTGGTGACGGGGATAGCAGGGGCACTGGAGACGGGGATAGCTGGGACACTGGAGATGGGGATAACTGGGGCACTGGTGACGGGGATAGCTGGGGCACTGGAGACAGGGGATAGATGGGGCACTGGAGACGGGTATATCTGGAGATGGGGATAGCTGGGGCTCTGGCGACGGGGATAGATGGGGCACTGGTAGACGGGGATAGCTGGGTCACTGGAGACGGGGATAGCTGGGTCACTGGAGACGGGGATATCTGGGGCACTGGAGACGGAGCTCGCTGGCCCTCTGGAGACGGGGATAGGTGGGGCACTGGAGAAGGGGCAGATGGGGCACTGGCGATCTGGATAGCTGGGGCATTGGAGACGGGGATAGCTGAGGCACTGGAGACGGGGTAACTGGGGCACTGGAGACGGGGATAGCTGGGCTAGAGAAGACGTGGATAGCTGGTGCACTGGAGTCGGGGATAGCTGGGGCACTGGAGACGGGATAACTGGGGCACTGGAGACGGGATAGCTGGGGCACTGGAGACGGGGATCGCTGGGGCACTGGAGACATGGATAGCTGGAGACGGGGATAGCTGGGGCACTGGAGACGGGGATAGCTGGGCACTGGAGACGGGAATAACTGGAGCATTGTAGACGGGGATAGCTGGGGCACTGGAGACGGGGATATCTGGGGCACTGGAGACGGGGATAGCTGTGGCACTGGAGACGGGGATAGCTGGGGCACTGGAGACGGGGATAGCTATGACACTGGAGACGGAGATAGCTGGGGCACTGGAGACATGGACAGCTGGAGACGGAGATAGCAGGGGCACTGGAGACGGGGTTAGCTGTGGCACTGGAGACGGGGATAGCTGGGGCACTGGGAGATAGGGATAGCTGGGGCACTGGAGACGGGAATAGCTGGGGCACTGGAGAAGGGGATAGCTGGGGCACTGGAGACGGAGATAGCAGGGGCACTGGAGACGGGGATAGCTGGGGCACTGGAGACGGCGATAGCTGGGGCACTGGAGACAAGGACAGCTGGAGACGGGGATAGCTGGGACACTGGAGACGGGGATAGCTGGGCACTGGAAACGGGAATAACTGGAGCACTGGGGACGGGGATAGCTGGGGCACAGGAGACGGGGCAGCTGGGGCACTGGAGATGGGAATAGCTGGGGCACTGCAGGCAGGTGTAGCTGAACACTGGAGACGGGGATAGCTGGGGAACCGGAGACGGGGGTATCTGGGGCACTGGCGCCGGTGATAGCGGGGGCACTGGAGAAGGGGATAGCTGGGAACTGGAGACGGGGATAGCTGTAGCATTGGCGTCGGGGATAGCTGGGTCACTGGAGACGGGAATAGCTGGGACACTGGAGACGGGTATAGCTGGAGACGGCGATAGCTGGGGCACTGGAGACGGGGCTCGCTGGAGGATTGGAGGCGGGGATAGCTGGAGCACTGGAGATGGGGATAACTGGGGCACTGGAGACGGGTATAGCTGGAGACGGCGATAGCTGGGGCACTGGAGACGGGGCTGGCTGGAGGATTGGAGGCGGGGATAGCTGGGGTACTGGAGATGGGGATAGCTGGGGCACTGGAAGACGGGGATAGCTGGAGACGGCGAAAGCTGGGGCACTGGAGAAGGGGCTCGCTGGAGCACTGGAGACGGGGATAGCTGGGGCACTGGAGACGGGTATAGCTGGAGACGGGGATAGCTGGGGCACTGGAGACGGGGATAGCTGGGGCACTGGGAGACGGGGATAGCTGGGTCACTGGAGACGGGGATAGCTGTGGCACTGGAGACGGGTATAGCTGGAGACTGCGATAGCTGGGGCACTGGAGACGGGGCTTGCTGGAGGATTGGAGGCGGGGATAGCTGGGGCACTGGAGATGTGGATTGCTGGGGCACTGGAAGACGGGGATAGCTGGAGATGCCGAAAACTGGGGCACTGGGGAAGGGGCTCGCTGGAGCACTGGAGACGGGGCTCGCTGGAGCACTGGAGCCGGGGATAGCTGGGTCACCTGAGACGGGGATAACTGGGGCACTAGAGATGGGGCAGCTGGGGCATTGCAGATGGGAACAACTGAGACACGAGATGGGGATAGCTGGAGACGGATATAGCTGGGGCACTGGAGATTGGAACAGCTGGGGCACTAGAGACGGGATAGGTGGGGCACTGGAGATGGGGCAGCTGGGGCACTGGAGACCGCGACAGTTGGAGCACTGGAGACGGGGATAGCTGGGGCACAGGAGAGGGGGATAGCTGTGGCACTGGAGGCGGGCATAGCAGCGGCTCTGGAGACGGGGCTAGCTGGGGCACTGGAGACGTGGATAGCTGGGGCACTGGGAGACAGGATAGCTGGGGCACTGGAGACGGGAATAGCTGGGGCACTGGAGACGGGGATAGCTGGAGACGGATAGCTGGGGTACTGGACATGGGGATAGCTGGAGCACTGGAGACGGGGATATCTGGGACACTGGAGACGGGATCTGTGGAGCACTGGTGATGGGGACAGCAGGAGCACTGGAGATGGGGATATCTGGTACACTGGAGAAGCGGATAGTTGGGGCATTGGAGACGGGGATAGCTCGGGCACTGGAGATGGGGATAGCTGGGGCACTGGAGACGGGGATTGCTGGGACACTGGAGACGTGGATAGATGGGGCACTGTGGTTGGGGATAGATGGGACACTGCAGACGGGGCTAGCTGGGGCACTGGTGGCGGGGATAGCTGGGAAACTTGAGACGGGGATAGCTGCGTCACTGGAGATGGGCATATCTGGGGCACTGGAGTCACGGATAGCTGGGGAACTGGAGAATGGGATAGCTGGGTCATTGTAGACGGGGCTAGCAGGGTCACTGGGGATTGGGATAGCTGGGGCACTGGAGAGGGGATAGCTGGAGATGGGGATAGCTGGTGCTTTGGAGACGGGGGTAGATGGGGCACTGGTAGACGGGGATAGCTGGGTCACTGGAGACGGGGATAGCTGGGGCACAGGAGACGGGGATAGCTGGGGCACTGGAGAAGGGGATAGCTGGGGTATTGGAGGCGGAGCTCGCTGGCGCTCTGAAGACGGGGATACGTGGGGCACTGGAGAAGGGGCAGCTGGGGCACTGGCGACCGGGATAGCTGGCGCATTGGGGACTGGGATAGCTGGGGCACTGGAGACGGGGCTGGCAGGGGCACTGGAGACGGGGATAGCTGGGGCATTGGAGACGGGGATAGCTGGGGCACTGGAGACCGGATAACTGGGGCACTGGAGACGGTGTTGCAGGGGCACTGGAGACAGGGATATCTGGGGCACTGGAGACGGGGATAGCTGGGGCACTGGAGACGGGGATAGCTGGGGCACTGGCGACGGTGATAGCTGGGACACTGGAGACGGGGACAGCAGGGGCACTGTAGACGCGGCTAGCTGGGACACGGGAGACGGGGATAGATGGGGCACTGATGACGGAGATCGCTGGGGCCCTGGAGATGTAGCGAGCTGGGCCACTGGAGATGGGGGTAGCTAGGGACCTGGAGACGGGGATAGCTGGGACACTGGAGATGCCGACAGTTGGGACATTGTTGACGGGGATAGCTGGGGCACTGGAGGCAGAGATAACTGGGGCATTGGAGACGGGGATAGCTGGGGCAGAGAAGACGGGGATAGCTGGGGCACTGGAGATGGGGATAGGTGGGGCACTGGTGACGGAGATCGCTGGGGCCCTGGAGATGTAGATAGCTGGGGCACTGGAGGCGGGGATAGTAGGGGCACTGGAGACGGGGATAGCTGGGACTCTGGAGACGGGGATAGCTGGGGCACTGGTGACGGGGATAGCTGGGGCACTGGAGACAGGGGATTGATGGAGCACTGGAGACGGGGATAGCTGGAGATGGGGATAGCTGGGGCTCTGGAGACGGGGATAGATGTGGCACTGGTAGACGGGGATGGCTGGGTCACTGGAGACGGGGATAGCTGGGGCACAGGAGTCGGGGATAGCTGGGGCACTGGAGACGGGGAGAGCTGGGGTACTGGAGGCGGGGCTCGCTGGCGCTCTGGAGACGGGGATACGTTGGGCACTGGAGAAGGGGCAGCTGGGGCACTGGCGACCGGGATAGCTGGGGCATTGGAGACTGGGATAGCTGCGGCACTGGTGACGGGGATAGCAGGGGCACTGGAGACGGGGATAGCTGGGGAATTGGAGACGGGGATAGCTGGGGCACTGGAGACCGGGTAACTGGGGCACTGGAGACGGGGTAGCAGGGGCCCTGGAGACAGGGATATCTGTGGCACTGGAGACGGGGATAGCTGGGGCGCTGGAGACGGGTATAGCTGGGGCACTGTAGACGGGATAGCTGGGGCACTGGAGATGGGGATAGCTGGGGCACTGGAGACGGGGATAGCTGGGACACTGGAGGCGGGATAGCTGGGCACTGGAGACGGGAATAACTGGAGCATTGGAGACGGGGATAGCTGGGGCACTGGCGACGGTGATAGCTGGGACACTGGAGACGGGGATAGTGGGGCAGAGAAGACGGGGATAGCTGGTGCACTGGATCAGGGGATAACTGGGGCACTGGAGACGGGATAGCTGGGGCACTGGAGACGGGGCTAGCTGGGGCACTGGAGACGGGGATATCTGGGGAACTGGAGACGGGGCTAGCTGTGGCACTGGAGACGGGGTAGCTGGGGCACTGGATACGGGGATATCTGGGGCACTGGAGACGGGGATAGCTGGGGCACTGGAGACGGGGATAGCTGGGGCACTGGGAGACAGGGATAGCTGGGGCACTGGAGACGGGAATAGCTGGGGCACTGGAGACGGGGATAGCTGGGGCACTGGATACGGGGATAGCTGGGGCACTTGAGACGGGGATAGCTGGGGCACTGGAGACGGGGATAGCGGGGACACTGGAGATGGGGGTAGCTGGGGACATGGACACGGGGATAGCTGGGGCACTGGAGACGGGGGTAGCTGGGAAACTGGAGACCGGGACAGCTGGGGCACTGGGAGATGGGGATAGCAAGGCCACTGGTGACGGGGATAGCAGGGGCACTGGAGACGGGGATAGCTGGGACACTGGAGATGGGGATAACTGGGGCACTGGTGACGCGGATAGCTGGGGCACTGGAGACAGGGGATAGATGGGGCACTGGAGACGGGTATATCTGGAGATGGGGATAGCTGGGGCTCTGGCGACGGGGATAGATGGGTCACTGGAGACGGGGATAGCTGGGTCACTGGAGACGGGGATAGCTGGGTCACTGGAGACGGGGATATCTGGGGCACTGGAGACGGAGCTCGCTGGCGCTCTGGAGACGGGGATAGCTGGGGCACTGGAGACGGGGATAGCTGGGGCAGAGAAGACGTGGATAGCTGGTGCACTGGTGTCGGGGATAGCTGGGACACTGGAGACGGGGATAGCTGGGACACTGGAGACGGGGATAGCTGGGCACTGGAGACGGGAATAACTGGAGCATTGTAGACGGGGATAGCTGGGGCACTGGAGACGGGGATATCTGGGGCACTGGAGACGGGGATAGCTGTGGCACTGGAGACGGGGATAGCTGGGGCACTGGAGACGGGGATAGCTGGGACACTGGAGACGCAGATAGCTGGGGCACTGGAGACATGGGCAGCTGGAGACGGAGATAGCTGGGGCACTGGAGACGGGGTTAGCTGTGGCACTGGAGACGGGGATAGCTGGGGCACTGGGAGATACGGATAGCTGGGGCACTGGAGACGGGAATAGCTGGGGCACTGGAGACGGGGATAGCTGGGGCACTGGAGACGGAGATAGCAGGGGCACTGGAGACGGGGATAGCTGGGGCACCGGACACGGCGATAGCTGGGGCACTGGAGACAAGGACAGCTGGAGACGGGGATAGCTGGGACACTGGAGACGGGGATAGCTGGGCACTGGAGACGGGTATAACTGGAGCACTGGGGACGGGGATAGCTGGGGCACTGGAGATGGGAATAGCTGGGGCACTGCAGGCAGGTGTAGCTGAACACTGGAGACGGGGATAGCTGGGGCACTGGAGACGGGGATAGCTGGGGCACTGGAGAAGGGGATAGCTGGGAACTGGAGACGGGGATAGCTGGGGCACTGGAGAAGGGGATAGCTGGGAACTGGAGACGGGGATAGCTGGGACACTGGAGACGGGTATAGCTGGATACGGCGATAGCTGGGGCACTGGAGACGGGGCTCGCTGGAGGATTGGAGGCGGGGATAGCTGGGGCACTGGAGATGGGGATAGCTGGAGACGGCGAAAGCTGGGGCACGGGAGAAGGGGCTCGCTGGAGCACTGGAGACGGGGATAGCTGGGGCACTGGAGACGGGTATAGCTGGAGACGGCGATAGCTGGGGCACTGGAGACGGGGATAGCTGGGGCACTGGGAGACGGGGATAGCTGGGTCACTGGAGACGGGGATAGCTGTGGCACTGGAGACGGGTATAGCTGGAGACGGCGATAGCTGGGGCACTGGAGACGGGGCTTGCTGGAGGAGTGGAGGCGGGGATAGCTGGGGCACTGGAGATGGGGATTGCTGGGGCACTGGAAGACGGGGATAGCTGGAGATGCCGAAAACTGGGACACTGGAGACGGGGCTCGCTGGAGCACTGGAGACGGGGATAGCTGGGTCACCTGATACGGGGATAACTGGGGCACTAGAGATGGGGCAGCTGGGGCATTGCAGATGGGAACAACTGAGACACGAGATGGGGATAGCTGGAGACGGATATAGCTGGGGCACTGGAGATGGGGATAGCTGTGGCACTGGAGGCGGGCATAGCAGCGGCTCTGGAGTCGGGGCTAGCTGGGGCACTGGAGACGGGGATAGCTGGGGCACTGGAGACGGGGATAGCTGGGGCACTGGAGACGGGGATAGCGGGGTCTCTGCAGATGGGGGTAGCTGGGGACCTGGAGACGGGGGTAGCTGGGGCACTGGAGACGGGGATAGCTGGGAAACTGGAGACCGGGACAGCTGGGGCACTGGGAGATGGGGATAGCAGGGCCACTGGTGACGGGGATAGCAGGGGCACTGGAGACGGGGATAGCTGGGACACTGGAGATGGGGATAGCTGGGGCACTGCTGACGGGGATAGCTGTGGCACTGGAGACAGGGGATAGATGGGGCACTGGGGACGGGGATAGCTGGAGATGGGGATAGCTGGGGCTCTGGCGACGGGGATAGATGGGGCACTGGTAGACGGGGACAGCTGGGTCACTGGAGACGGGGATAGCTGGGTCACTGGAGACGGTGATATCCATGGCACTGGAGACGGAGCTCGCTGGCGCTCTGGAGACGGGGATAGGTGGGGCACTGGAGAAGGGGCAGCTGGGGCACTGGCGATCTGGATAGCTGAGGCACTGGAGACGGGGTAACTGGGGCACTGGAGACGGGGATAGATGGGGCAGAGAAGACGTGGATAGCTGGTGCACTGGAGTCGGGGATAGCTGGGGCACTGGAGACGGGATAGCTGGGGCACTGGAGACGGGGATAGCTGGGGCAATGGAGACGGGGATCGCTGGGGCACTGGAGACATGGATAGCTGGAGACGGGGATAGCTGGGCACTGGAGACGGGGATAGCTGGGCACTGGAGACGGGAATAACGGGAGCATTGCAGCCGGGGATAGCTGGGGCACTGGAGGGGGATATCTAGGACACTGGAGACGGGGTTAGCTGTTGCACTGGAGACGGGGATAGCTGGGGCACTGGAGACGGGGATAGCTGGGACAACGGAGACGGGAATAGCTGGGGCACTGGAGACATGGATAGCTGGAGACGGGGATAGCTGGGGCACTGGAGACGGGGTTAGCTGTGGCACTGGAGACGGGGATAGCTGGTGCACAGGAGACGGGAATAGCTGGGGCACTGGAGACGGGGATAGCTGGGGCACAGGAGACGGGAATAGCTGGGGCACTGGAGACGGGGATTGCTGGGGCACAGGAGACGGGAATAGCTGGGGCACTGGAGACGGAGATAGCAGGGGCACTGGAGACGGGGATAGCTGGTGCACTGGAGACGGCGATAGCTGGGGCACTGGAGACAAGGACAGCTGGAGACGGAGATAGCTGGGACACTGGAGACGGGGATAGCTGGGCACTGGAGACGGGAATAACTGGAGCACTGGGGGCGGGGATAGCTGGGGCACTGGAGATGGGAATAGCTGGGGCTCTGCAGGCAGGTGTAGCTAAACACTGGAGACCGGGATAGCTGGGGCACTGGAGACGGGGATAGCTGGGGCACTGGCGCCGGTGATAGCTGGGGCACTGGAGAAGGGGATAGCTGGGAACTGGAGACGGGGATAGCTGTAGCATTGGCGTCGGGGATAGCTGGGTCACTGGAGACGGGAATAGCTGGGACACTGGAGACGGGTATAGCTGGAGACGGCGATAGCTGGAGTACTGGAGACGGGGCTCGCTGGAGGATTGGAGGCGGGAATAGCTGGAGCACTGGAGATGGGCATAGCTGGGGCACTGCAGACGGGTATAGCTGGAGAAGGCGATAGCTGGGGCACTGGAGACGGGGCTCGCTGGAGGATTGGAGCCGGGGATAGCTGGGGCACTGGAGATGGGGATAGCTGGGGCACTGGAAGACGGGGATAGCTGGAGACGGCGAAAGCTGGGGCACTGGAGAAGGGGCTCGCTGGAGCACTGGAGACGGGGATAGCTGGGGCACTGGAGACGGGTATAGCTGGAGACGGCGATAGCTTGGGCACTGGGAGACGGGGATAGCTGGGTCACTGGAGCCGGGGATAGCTGTGGCACTGGAGACGGGTATAGCTGGAGACGGCGATAGCTGGGGCACTGGAGACGGGGCTTGCTGGAGGATTGGAGGCGGGGATAGCTGGGGCACTGGAGATGGGGATTGCTGGGGCACTGGAAGACGGGGATGGCTGGAGATGCCGAAAGCTGGGGCACTGGAGACGGGGCTCGCTGGAGCACTGGAGACGGGGATAGCTGGGTCACCTGAGACGGGGATAGCTGGGGCACTAGAGATGGGGCAGCTGGGGCATTGCAGATGGGAACAACTGAGACACGAGATGGGGATAGCTGGAGACGGATATAGCTGGGGCACTGGAGATGGGAACAGCTGGGGCACTGGAGACGGGATAGGTGGGGCACTGGAGACCGCGACAGTTGGAGCACTGGAGACGGGGATAGCTGGGGAACAGGAGACGGGGATAGCTGTGGCACTGGAGGCGGGCATAGCAGCGGCACTGGAGACGGGGACACCTGGGGCACTGGAGATGGGGATAACTGGGGCACAGGAGACGGGGATAGCTGGGGCACTGGGGATGGTGATAGCTGGGGGACTGGAGATGTGTATAGCTGGGGCAGTGGAGACGGGGTAGTTGGGGCACTGGAGACAGGGATATCTGGGGCACTGGAGACGGGGATAGCTGGGGAACTGGAGACGGGGATAGCTGGGGCACTGGGAGACAGGCATAGCCGGGGCACTGGAGACGGGAATAGCTGGGGCACTGGCGACGGGGATAGCTGGGGCACTGCAGACGTGGATAGGTGGGGCACTGGATCCGGGGATTGCTGGGGCACTGGAGACGGGGATAGCTGGGGCACTGGAGACGGGGATAGCTGGGCCACTGTGGACGGGGATAGCTAGGACACTGGAAACGTGGATAGCTGGGGCTCTGGAGACGGGGCTAGCTGGGGAAATGGAGACGGGGTTAGCTGGGGCACTTGAGACGCGGATAGCTCGGACACTGGAGACGGGGATAGCTGGGGTACTGGAGACGGGGTTAGTTGGAGCACTGGAGACGGGGATAGCTGGAGACTGGGATAGCTGGGGCACTGGACATGGGGATAGCTGGAGCACTGGAGACGGGGATAGGTGAGACACTGGTGATGGGGATAGCAGGAGCACTGGAGATGGGGATATCTGGTACACTGGAGAAGCGGAGAGCTGGGGTACTGGAGACGGATATAGCTGGGGCACTGGAGACGGGGATTGCTGGGACATTGGAGACGGGGATAGATGGGGCACTGTGGTTGGGGATAGATGGGACACTGGGGACGGGGCTAGCTGGGGCACTGGTGGCGAGGATAGCTGGGAAACCTGAGACGGGGATAGCTGCGTCACTGGAGACGGGGATATCTGGGGCACTGGAGTCACGGATAGCTGGGGAACTGGAGAAGCGGACAGTTGGGGCACTGGGGATTGGGATAGCTGGTGCAATGGAGACGGGGATAGCTGCAGCACTGGAGACGGGAATAGCTGGGGCACTGGAGACGGGAATAGCTGGGGCACTGGAGACGGGGTTAGCTGGGGAACTGGAGAAGGGGATAGCTGGGACATTGTAGACGGGGATAGCTGGAGCACTGGAGACTGGGCTAGCAGGGGCACTGGGGATGGGGATAGCTGGGGCACTGGAGACGGGGGATTGATGGGGCACTGGAGACGGGGATAGCTGGAGATGGGGATAGCTGGGGCTTTGGAGACGGGGATAGATGGGGCACTGGTAGACGGGGATAGCTGGGTCACTGGAGACGGGGACAGCTGGGGCACAGGAGACGGGGATAGCTGGGGCACTGGAGAAGGGGATAGCTGGGGTATTGTAGGCGGGGCTCGCTGGCGCTCTGGAGACTGGGATACGTGGGGCACTGGAGAAGGGGCAGCTGGGGCACTGGCGACCGGGATAGATGGGGCATTGGAGACTGGGATAGCTGGGGCACGGGAGACGGGGATAGCAGGGGCACTGGAGACGGGGATAGCTGGGGCATTGGAGACGGGGATAGCAGGGGCACTGGAGACGTGGATAGCTTGGGCACTGGAGACGGGGTTGCAGGGGCCATGGAGACAGGGATATCTGGGGCACTGGAGACGGGGATAGCTGGGGCCCTGGAGACGGGGATAGCTGGGGCACTGGAGACGGGATAGCTGGGGCACTGGAGATGGGGATAGCTGGGGCACTCGAAACGGGGATAGCTGGGGCCCTGGAGACGGGGATAGCTGGGGCACTGGAGACGGGATAGCTGGGGCACTCGAGACGGGGATAGCTGGGACACTGGAGACGGGGATAGCTGGGCACGGGAGACGTGAATAACTGGAGCATTGGCGACGGGGATAGCTGGGGCACTGGAGACGGGGACAGCAGGGGCACTGGCGACGGGGCTAGCTGGGACACTGGAGACGGGGATAGCTGGGACACTGGAGATGTAGAGAGCTGGGCCACTGGAGATGGGGGTAGCTAGGGACCTGGAGACGGGGATAGCTGGGACACTGGAGATGCCGACAGCTGGGACACTGTTGACGGGGATAGATGGGGCACTGGAGGAGAGATAACTGGGGCAGAGAAGACGGGGATAGCTAGTGCACTGGAGACGGGGACAGCAGGGACACTGGAGACGGGAACAGCAGGGGCACTGGAGACGGGCATAGCTGTGGCACTGGAGATGGGGATAGGTGGGGCACTGGTGACGGAGATCGCTGGGGCCATGGAGATGTAGATAGCTGGGGCACTGGAGGCGGGGATAGCAGGTGCACTGGAGACGGGGATAGCTGGGACACTGGAGACGGGGATAGTTGGGGCACTGGTGACGGGGATAGCTGGGGCACTGGAGACAGGGGATTGATGGGGCTCCGGAGACGGGGATAGCTGGGGAAATGGAGACGGGGATAGCTGGGGCACTGGAGACGCGGATAGCTCGGACACTGGAGACGGGGCTAGCTGGCGCACTGGAGATATCGATAGTTGGGCACTGGAGACGGGGATAGCTGGGGCACTGGAGACGGGAATAGCTCGGACACAGAAGACGGGGATAGCTGGGGTACTGGAGACGGGGTTAGTTGGAGCACTGGAGACGGGGATAGCTGGAGACTGGGATAGCTGGGGCACTGGACATGGGGATAGCTGGAGCACTGGAGACGGGGATATCTGGGACACTGGAGAAGCGGATAGCTGGGGCACAGGAGACGGGGATAGCTGGGGCACTGGAGACGGGGATTGCTGGGACATTGGAGACGGGGATAGATGGGGCACTGTGGTTGGGGATAGATGGGACACTGGAGACGGGGCTAGCTGGGGCACTGGTGGCGGGGATAGCTGGGAAACTTGAGACGGGGATAGCTGCGTCACTGGAGACGGGAATATCTGGGGCACTGGAGTCACGGATAGCTGGGGAACTGGAGAAGCGGATAGTTGGGGCACTGGGGATGGGGATAGCTGGTGCAATGGAGACGGGGATAGCTGGAGCACTGGAGACGGGGATAGCTGGGGCACTGGAGACGGGGACAGCTGGGGCACTGGAGACGGGGATAGCTGGGGAACTGGAGAAGGGGATAGCTGGGACATTGTAGACGGGGATAGCTGGAGCACTGGAGACGGGGCTAGCAGGGGCACTGGGGATGGGGATAGCTGGGGCACTGGAGACGGGGGATTGATGGGGCACTGGAGACGGGGATAGCTGGAGATGGGCATAGCTGGGGCTTTGGAGACGGGATAGATGGGGCACTGGTAGACGGGGATAGCTGGGTCACTGGAGACGGGGATAGCTGGGGCACAGGAGACGGGGACAGCTGGGCTATTGTAGGCGGAGCTCGCTGGCGCTCTGCAGACGGGGATACGTGGGACACTGGAGAAGGGGCAGCTGGGGCACTGGCGACCGGGATAGCTGGGGCATTGGAGACTGTGATAGCTGGGGCACTGGAGACGGGGATAGCCGGGGCACTGGAGACGGGGATAGCTGGGGCATTGGAGACGGGGATAGCAGGGGCACTGGAGGCGTGCATAGCAGCGGCACTGGAGACGGGGACAGCTGGGCCACTGGAGATGGGGATAACTGGGGCACAGGAGACGGGGATAGCTGGGGCACTGGGGATGGTGATAGCTGGGGGACTGGAGATGTGTATAGCTGGGGCAGTGGAGACGGGGATAGCTGGGGCACTGGAGATGGGAACAGCTGGGGCACTGGAGACGGGATAGGTTGGGCACTGGAGATGGGGCAGCTGGGGCACTGGAGACCGCGACAGTTGCAGCACTGGAGACGGGGATAGCTGGGGCACAGGAGACAGGGATAGCTGTGGCACTGGAGGCGTGCATAGCAGCGGCACTGGAGACGGGGACAGCTGGGGCACTGGAGATGGGGATAACTGGGGCACAGGAGACGGGGATAGCTGGGGCACTGGGGATGGTGATAGCTGGGGGACTGGAGATGTGTATAGCTGGGGCAGTGGAGACGGGGTAGTTGGGGCACTGGAGACAGGGATATCTGGGGCACTGGAGACGGGGATAGCTGGGGAACTGGAGACGGGGATAGCTGGGGCACTGCGAGACAGGCATAGCCGGGGCACTGGAGACGGGAATAGCTGGGGCACTGGAGACGCGGATAGCTCGGACACTGGCGACGGGGATAGCTGGGGCACTGCAGACGTGGATAGGTGGGGCACTGGATCCGGGGATTGCTGGGGCACTGGAGACGGGGATAGCTGGGGCACTGGAGACGGGGATAGCTGGGCCACTGTGGACGGGGATAGCTAGGACACTGGAGACGGGGATAGCTGGGACTCTGGAGACGGGGATAGCTGGGGAAATGGAGACGGGGATAGCTGGGGCACTGGAGACGCGGATAGCTCGGACACTGGAGACGGGGATAGCTGGGGTACTGGAGACGGGGTTAGTTGGAGCACTGGAGACGGGGATAGCTGGAGACTGGGATAGCTGGGGCACTGGACATGGGGATAGCTGGAGCACTGGAGACGAGGATATCTGGGACACTGGAGACGGGATAGGTGGGACACTGGTGATGGGGATAGCAGGAGCACTGGAGATGGGGATATCTGGTACACTGGAGAAGCGGATAGCGGGGTCACTGGAGACGGGGATAGCTGGGGCACTGGAGACGGGGATTGCTGGGACATTGGAGACGGGTATAGATGGGGCACTGTGGTTGGGGATAGATGGGACACTGGAGACGGGGCTAGCTGGGGCACTGGTGGCGGGGATAGCTGGGAAACCTGAGACGGGGATAGCTGCGTCACTGGAGACGGGGATATCTGGGGCACTGGAGTCACGGATCGCTGGGGAACTGGAGAAGCGGACAGTTGGGGCACTGGGGATGGGGATAGCTGGTGCAATGGAGACGGGGATAGCTGGAGCACAGGAGACGGGGATAGCTGGTGCAATGGAGACGGGGATAGCTGGAGCACAGGAGACGGGGATAGCTGGGGCACTGGAAACGGGGTTAGCTGGGGAACTGGAGAAGGGGATAGCTGGGACATTGTAGACGGGGATAGCTGGAGCACCGGAGACGGGGCTAGCAGGGGCGCTGGGGATGGGGGATAGCTGGGGCACTGGAGACGGGGGATTGATGGGGCACTGGAGACGGGGATAGCTGGAGATGGGGATAGCTGGGGCTTTGGAGACGGGGATAGATGGGGCACTGGTAGACAGGGATAGCTGGGTCACTGGAGAAGGGGATAGCTGGGGTATTGTAGGCGGGGCTCGCTGGCGCTCTGGAGACTGGGATACGTGCGGCACTGGAGAAGGGGCAGCTGGGGCACTGGCGACCGGGATCGCTGGGGCATTGGAGACTGGGATAGCTGGGGCACAGGAGACGGGGATAGCTGTGGCACTGGAGGCGGGCATAGCAGCGGCACTGGAGACGGGGACAGCTGGGGCACTGGAGATGGGGATAACTGGGGCACAGGAGACGGGGATAGCTGGGGCACTGGGGATGGTGATAGCTGGGGGACTGGAAATGTGTATAGCTGGGGAACTGGAGACGGGGATAGCTGGGGCACTGGGAGACAGGCATAGCCGGGGCACTGGAGACGGGAATAGCTGGGGCACTGGAGACGCGGAGAGCTCGGACACTGGCGACGGGGATAGCTGGGGCACTGCAGACGTGGATAGGTGGGGCACTGGATCCGGGGATTGCTGGGGCACTGGAGACGGGGATAGCTGGGGCACTGGAGACGGGGATAGCTGGGCCACTGTGGACGGGGATAGCTAGGACACTGGAGACGGGGATAGCTGGGGCTCTGGAGACGGGGATAGCTGGGGAAATGGAGGCGGGGATAGCTGGGGCACTGGAGACGCGGATAGCTCGGACACTGGAGACGGGGATAGTTGGGGTACTGGAGACGGGGTTAGTTGGAGCACTGGAGACGGGGATAGCTGGAGACTGGGATAGCTGGGGCACTGGACATGGGGATAGTTGGAGCACTGGAGACGGGGATATCTGGGACACTGGAGACGGGATAGGTGGGACACTGGTGATGGGGATAGCTGGGGCACTGGAGACGGGGATTGCTGGGACATTGGAGACGGGTATGGATGGGGCACTGTGGTTGGGGATAGATGGGACACTGGAGACGGGGCTAGCTGGGGCACTGGTGGCGGGGATAGCTGGGAAACCTGAGACGGGGATAGCTGCTTCACTGGAGACGGGGATATCTGGGGCACTGGAGTCACGGATAGCTGGGGAACTGGAGAAGCGGACAGTTGGGGCACTGGGGATGGGGATAGCTGGTGCAATGGAGACGGGGATAGCTGGAGCACTGGAGACGGGGATAGCTGGGGCACTGGAGACGGGGATAGCTGGGGCACTGGAGACGGGGTTAGCTGGGGCACTGGAGAAGGGGATAGCTGGGACATTGTAGACGGGGATAGCTGGGGCACTGGAGACGGGGATAGCTGGGGAACCGGAGAAGGGGATAGCTGGGACATTGTAGACGGGGATAGCTGGAGCACTGGAGACGGGGCTAGCAGGGGCACTGGGGATGGGGATATCTGGGGCACTGGAGACGGGGGATTGATGGGGCACTGGAGACGGGGATAGCTGGAGATGGGGATAGCTGGGGCTTTGGAGACGGGGATAGATGGGGCACTGGTAGACGGGGATAGCTGGGTCACTGGAGACGGGGATAGCTGGGGCACAGGAGACGGGGATAGCTGGGGCACTGGAGAAGGGGATAGCTGGGGTATTGTAGGCGGGGCTCGCTGGCGCTCTGGAGACTGGGATACGTGGGGCACTGGAGAAGGTGCAGTTGGGGCACTGGCGACCGGGATCGCTGGGGCATTGGAGACTGGGATAGCTGGGGCACTGGAGACGGGGATAGCAGGGGCACTGGAGACGGGGATAGCTGGGGCATTGGAGACGGGGATAGCAGGGGCACTGGAGACGTGGATAGCTGGGGCACTGGAGACGGGGTTGCAGGGGCCCTGGAGACAGGGATATCTGGGGCACTGGAGACGGGGATAGCTGGGCCACTGTGGACGGGGATAGCTAGGACACTGGAGACGGGGATAGCTGGGACTCTGGAGACGGGGATAGCTGGGGAAATGGAGACGGGGATAGCTGGGGCACTGGAGACGCGGATAGCTCGGACACTGGAGACGGGGATAGCTGGGGTACTGGAGACGGGGTTAGTTGGAGCACTGGAGACGGGGATAGCTGGAGACTGGGATAGCTGGGGCACTGGACATGGGGATAGCTGGAGCACTGGAGACGGGGATATCTGGGACACTGGAGACGGGATAGGTGGGACACTGGTGATGGGGATAGCAGGAGCACTGGAGATGGGGATATCTGGTACACTGGAAAAGCGGATAGCGGGGGCACTGGAGACGGGGATAGCTGGGGCACTGGAGACGGGGATTGCTGGGACATTGGAGACGGGTATAGATGGGGCACTGTGGTTGGGGATAGATGGGACACTGGAGACGGGGCTAGCTGGGGCACTGGTGGCGGGGATAGCTGGGAAACCTGAGACGGGGATAGCTGCGTCACTGGAGACGGGGATATCTGGGGCACTGGAGTCACGGATCGCTGGGGAACTGGAGAAGCGGACAGTTGGGGCACTGGGGATGGGGATAGCTGGTGCAATGGAGACGGGGATAGCTGGAGCACAGGAGACGGGGATAGCTGGGGCACTGGAGACGGGGATAGCTGGGGCACTGGAGACGGGGTTAGCTGGGGAACTGGAGAAGGGGATAGCTGGGACATTGTAGACGGGGATAGCTGGAGCACTGGAGACGGGGCTAGCAGGGGCGCTGGGGATGGGGGATAGCTGGGGCACTGGAGACGGGGGATTGATGGGGCACTGGAGACGGGGATAGCTGGAGATGGGGATAGCTGGGGCTTTGGAGACGGGGATAGATGGGGCACTGGTAGACAGGGATAGCTGGGTCACTGGAGAAGGGGATAGCTGGGGTATTGTAGGCGGGGCTCGCTGGCGCTCTGGAGACTGGGATACGTGCGGCACTGGAGAAGGGGCAGCTGGGGCACTGGCGACCGGGATCGCTGGGGCATTGGAGACTGGGATAGCTGGGGCACAGGAGACGGGGATAGCTGTGGCACTGGAGGCGGGCATAGCAGCGGCAATGCAGACGGGGACAGCTGGGGCACTGGAGATGGGGATAACTGGGGCACAGGAGACGGGGATAGCTGGGGCACTGGGGATGGTGATAGCTGGGGGACTGGAAATGTGTATAGCTGGGGAACTGGAGACGGGGATAGCTGGGGCACTGGGAGACAGGCATAGCCGGGGCACTGGAGACGGGAATAGCTGGGGCACTGGAGACGCGGAGAGCTCGGACACTGGCGACGGGGATAGCTGGGGCACTGCAGACGTGGATAGGTGGGGCACTGGATCCGGGGATTGCTGGGGCACTGGAGACGGGGATAGCTGGGGCACTGGAGACGGGGATAGCTGGGCCACTGTGGACGGGGATAGCTAGGACACTGGAGACGGGGATAGCTGGGGCTCTGGAGACGGGGATAGCTGGGGAAATGGAGGCGGGGATAGCTGGGGCACTGGAGACGCGGATAGCTCGGACACTGGAGACGGGGATAGCTGGGGTACTGGAGACGGGGTTAGTTGGAGCACTGGAGACGGGGATAGCTGGAGACTGGGATAGCTGGGGCACTGGACATGGGGATAGTTGGAGCACTGGAGACGGGGATATCTGGGACACTGGAGACGGGATAGGTGGGACACTGGTGATGGGGATAGCTGGGGCACTGGAGACGGGGATTGCTGGGACATTGGAGACGGGTGTAGATGGGGCACTGTGGTTGGGGATAGATGGGACACTGGAGACGGGGCTAGCTGGGGCACTGGTGGCGGGGATAGCTGGGAAACCTGAGACGGGGATAGCTGCGTCACTGGAGACGGGGATATCTGGGGCACAGGAGACGGGGATAGCTGGGGCACTGGAGAAGGGGATAGCTGGGGTATTGTAGGCGGGGCTCGCTGGCGCTCTGGAGACTGGGATACGTGGGGCACTGGAGAAGGTGCAGTTGGGGCACTGGCGACCGGGATCGCTGGGGCATTGGAGACTGGGATAGCTGGGGCACTGGAGACGGGGATAGCAGGGGCACTGGAGACGGGGATAGCTGGGGCATTGGAGACGGGGATAGCAGGGGCACTGGAGACGTGGATAGCTGGGGCACTGGAGACGGGGTTGCAGGGGCCCTGGAGACAGGGATATCTGGGGCACTGGAGACGGGGATAGCTGGGGCCCTGGAGACGGGGATAGCTGGGGCACTGGAGACGGGGATAGCTGGGGCACTGGAGATGGGGATAGCTGGGGCACTCGAGACGGGGATAGCTGGGACACTGGAGACGGGGATAGCTGGGCATTGGAGACGTGAATAACTGGAGCCTTGGAGACGGGGATAGCTGGGGCACTGGAGACGGGGACAGCAGGGGCACTGGAGACGGGGCTAGCTGGGGCACGGGAGACGGGGATAGCTGTGGCACAGGAGATGGGGATAGATGGGGCACTGATGACGGAGATCGCTGGGGCCCTGGAGATGTAGCGAGCTGGGCCACTGGAGATGGGGGTAGCTGGGGACCTGGAGACGGGGATAGCTGGGACACTGGAGATGCCGACAGCTGGGACACTGTTGACGGGGATAGATGGGGCACTGGAGGAGAGATAACTGGGGCATTGGAGACGGGGATAGCTGGGGCAGAGAAGACGGGGATAGCTGGGGCACTGGAGACGGGGCTAGCAGGGGCACTGGAGATGGGGTTAGGTGGGGCACTGGAGACGGGGATAGCAGGGGCACTGGAGACGGGGATAGCTGGGACACTGGAGACGGGGATAGTTGGGGCACTGGTGACGGGGATAGCTGGGGCACTGGAGACAGGGGATTGATGGGGCACTGGAGACGGGGATAGCTGGAGAAGGGGATAGCTGGGGCTCTGGAGACGGGGATAGATGGGGCACTGGTAGACGGGGATAGCTGGGTCACTGGAGACGGGGATAGCTGGGGCACAGGAGACGGGGATAGCTGGGGCACTGGAGACGGGGATAGCTGGGGCACTGGAGAAGGGGAAGCTGGGAACTGGAGACGGGGATAGCTGTAGCATTGGCGTCGGGGATAGCTGGGTCACTGGAGACGGGAATAGCTGGGACACTGGAGACGGGTATAGCTGGAGACGGCGATAGCTGGGGCACTGGAGACGGGGCTCGCTGGAGGATTGGAGGCGGGGATAGCTGGAGCACTGGAGATGGGGATAGCTGGGGCACTGGAGACGGGTATAGCTGGAGACGGCGATAGCAGGGGCACTGGAGACGGGGCTCGCTGGAGGATTGGAGGCGTGGATAGCTGGGGCACTGGAGATGGGGATAGCTGGGGCACTGGAAGACGGGGTTAGCTGGAGACGGCGAAAGCTGGGGCACTGGAGAAGGGGCTCGCTGGAGCACTGGAGACGGGGATAGCTGGGGCACTGGAGACGGGTATAGCTGGAGACAGCGATAGCTGGGGCACTGGAGACGAAGATAGCTGGGGCACTGGGAGACGGGGATAGCTGGGTCACTGGAGACGGGGATAGCTGTGGCACTGGAGACGGGTATAGCTGGAGACGGCGATAGCTGGGGCACTGGAGACGGGGCTTGCTGGAGGATTGGAGGCGGGGATAGCTGGGGCACTGGAGATGGGGATTGCTGGGTCACTGGAAGACGGGGATAGCTGGAGATGCCGAAAGCTGGGGCACTGGAGACGGGGCTCGCTGCAGCACTGGAGACGGGGTTGGCTGGGTCACCTAAGACGGGGATAGCTGGGGCACTAGAGATGGGGCAGCTGGGGCATTGCAGATGGGAACAACTGAGATACGAGATGGGGATAGCTGGAGACGGATATAGCTGGGGCACTGGAGATGGGAACAGCTGGGGCACTGGAGACGGGATAGGTGGGGCACTGGAGATGGGGCAGCTGGGGCACTGGAGACCGCGACAGTTGGAGCACTGGAGACGGGGATAGCTGGAGCACAGGAGACAGGGATAGCTGTGGCACTGGAGGCGGGCATAGCAGCGGCACTGGAGACGGGGATAGCTGGGGCACTGGAGATGGGGATAACTGGGGCACAGGAGACGGGGATAGCTGGAGCACTGGGGATGGTGATAGCTGGGGGACTGGAGATGTGTAAAGCTGGGGCACTGCAGACGGGGTAGTTGGGGCACTGGAGACAGGGATATCTGGGGCACTGGAGACGGGGATAGCTGGGGAACTGGAGACGGGGATAGCTGGAGCACTGGAGACTGGGCTAGCAGGGACACTGGAGATATCGATAGTTGGGCACTGGAGACGGGGATAGCTGGGGCACTGGAGACGGGAAAAGCTCGGACACAGAAGACGGGGATAGCTGGGGTACTGGAGACGGGGTTAGTTGGAGCACTGGAGACGGGGATAGCTGGAGACTGGGATAGCTGGGGCACTGGACATGGGGATAGCTGGAGCACTGGAGACGGGGATATCTGGGACATTGGAGAAGCGGATAGCTGGGGCACTGGAGACGGGGATAGCTGGGGCACTGGAGACGGGGATTGCTGGGGCACTGGAGACGGGGATTGCTGGGACATTGGAGACGGGGATAGATGGGGCACTGTGGTTGGGGATAGATGGGACACTGGAGACGGGGCTAGCTGGGGCACTGGTGGCGGGGATAGCTGGGAAACTTGAGACGGGGATAGCTGCGTCACTGGAGACGGGGATACCTGGGGCACTGGAGTCACGGATAGCTGGGGAACTGGTGAAGCCGATAGTTGGGGCACTGGGTATGGGGATAGCTGGTGCAATGGAGACGGGGATAGCTGGAGCACTGGAGACGGGGATAGCTGGTGCACAGGAGACGGGGATAGCTGGGGCACTGGAGACGGGGACAGCTGGGACACTGGAGACGGGGATAGCTGGGGAACTGGAGAAGGGGATAGCTGGGACATTGTAGACGGGGATAGCTGGAGCACTGGAGACGGGGCTAGCAGGGGCACTGGGGATGGGGATAGCTGGGGCACTGGAGACGGGGGATTGATGGGGCACTGGAGACGGGGATAGCTGGAGATGGGGATAGTTGGGGCTTTGGAGACGGGATAGATGGGGCACTGGTAGACGGGAATAGCTGGGTCACTGGAGACGGGGATAGCTGGGGCACAGGAGACGGGGACAGCTGGGGCACTGGAGAAGGGGATAGCTGGGGTATTGTAGGCGGGGCTCGCTGGCGCTCTGCAGACGGGGATACGTGGGGCACTGGAGAAGGGGCAGCTGGGGCAC
Source organism: Scyliorhinus torazame (assembly GCF_047496885.1). Lineage (NCBI taxonomy): Eukaryota > Metazoa > Chordata > Chondrichthyes > Carcharhiniformes > Scyliorhinidae > Scyliorhinus > Scyliorhinus torazame. The sequence continues at coordinate 19,871,985 of NC_092725.1, read as the reverse complement.
TGGCGACCGGGATAGCTGGGGCATTGGAGACTGGGATAGCTGGGGCACTGGAGACGGGGATAGCAGGGGCACTGGAGACGGGGATAGCTGGGGCATTGGAGACGGGGATAGCAGGGGCACTGGAGACGGGGACAGCTGGGGCACTGGAGACGGGGTTGCAGGGGCCCTGGAGACAGGGATATCTGGGGCACTGGAGACGGGGATAGCTGGGGCCCTGGAGACGGGGATAGCTGGGGCACTGGAGACGGGATAGCTGGGGCACTGGAGATGGGGATAGCTGGGGCACTGGAGATGGGGATAGCTGGGACACTGGAGACGGGGATAGCTGGGGCACTGGCGACGGTGATAGCTGGGACACTGGAGACGGGGACAGCAGGGGCACTGGAGACGGGGCTAGCTAGGGCACGGGAGACGGGAATAGCTGTGGCACAGGAGATGGGGATAGATGGGGCACTGATGACGGAGATCGCTGGGGCCCTGGAGATGTAGCGAGCTGGGCCACTGGAGATGGGAGTAGCTAGGGACCTGGAGACGGGGATAGCTGGGACACTGGAGATGCCGACAGCTGGGACACTGTTGACGGGGATAGATGGGGCACTGGAGGCAGAGATAACTGGGGCAGAGAAGACGGGGATAGCTAGGGCACTGGAGACGGGGACAGCAGGGGCACTGGAGACGGGGCTAGCTGGGGCACTGGAGACGGGGATAGCTGTGGCACTGGAGATGGGGATAGGTGGGGCACTGGTGACGGAGATCGCTGGGGCCATGGAGATGTAGATAGCTGGGGCACTGGAGGCGGGGATAGCAGGGGCACTGGTGACGGGGATAGCTGGGGAACTGGAGACAGGGGATTGATGGGGCTCCGGAGACGGGGATAGCTGGGGAAATGGAGACGGGGATAGCTGGGGCACTGGAGACGCGGATAGCTCGGACACTGGAGACGGGGCTAGCTGGCGCACTGGAGATATCGATAGTTGGGCACTGGAGACGGGGATAGCTGGGGCACTGGAGACGGGAATAGCTCGGACACAGAAGACGGGGATAGCTGGGGTACTGGAGACGGGGTTAGTTGGAGCACTGGAGACGGGGATAGCTGGAGACGGATAGCTGGGGCACTGGACATGGGGATAGCTGGAGCACTGGAGACGGGGATATCTGGGACACTGGAGACGGGATCGGTGGAGCACTGGTGATGGGGACAGCAGGAGCACTGGAGATGGGGATATCTGGTACACTGGAGAAGCGGATAGTTGGGGCATTGGAGACGGGGATAGCTGGGGCACTGGACATGGGAATGCTGGAGCACTGGAAACGGGGATATCTGGGACACTGGAGAAGCGGATAGCTGGGGCACTGGAGACGGGGATAGCTGGGGCACTGGAGACGGGGATTGCTGGGACATTGGAGAAGGGGATAGATGGGGCACTGTGGTTGGGGATAGATGGGACACTGGAGACGGGGCTAGCTGGGGCACTGGTGGCGGGGATAGCTGGGAAACTTGAGACGGGGATAGCTGCGTCACTGGAGACGAGGATATCTGGGGCACTGGAGTCACGGATAGCTGGGGAACTGGAGAAGCGGATAGTTGGGGCACTGGGGATGGGGATAGCTGGTGTAATGGAGACGGGGATAGCTGGAGCACTGGAGACGGGGATAGCTGGGGCACAGGAGACGGGGATAGCTGGGGCACTGGAGACGGGGACAGCTGGGGCACTGGAGACGGGGATAGCTGGGGAACTGGAGAAGGGGATAGCTGGGACATTGTAGACGGGGATAGCTGGAGCACTGGAGACGGGGCTAGTAGGCGCACTGGGGATGGGGATAGCTGGGGCACTGGAGACGGGGGATTGATGGGGCACTGGAGACGGGGATAGCTGGAGATGGGCATAGCTGGGGCTTTGGAGACGGGATAGATGGGGCACTGGTAGACGGGGATAGCTGGGTCACTGGAGACGGGGATAGCTGGGGCACAGGAGACGGGGACAGCTGGGGCACTGGAGAAGGGGATAGCTGGGGTATTGTAGGCGGGGCTCGCTGGCGCTCTGCAGACGGGGATACGTGGGGCACTGGAGAAGGGGCAGCTGGGGCACTGGCGACCGGGATAGCTGGGGCATTGGTGACTGGGATAGCTGGGGCACTGGAGACGGGGATAGCAGGGGCACTGGAGACGGGGATAGCTGGGGCATTGGAGACGGGGATAGCAGGGGCACTGGAGACGGGGATAGCTGGGGCACTGGAGACGGGGTTGCAGGGGCCCTGGAGACAGGGATATCTGGGGCACTGGAGACGGGGATAGCTGGGGCCCTGGAGACGGGGATAGCTGGGGCACTGGAGACGGGATAGCTGGGGCACTGGAGATGGGGATAGCTGGGGCACTGGAGACGGGGATAGCTGGGACACTGGAGACGGGGATAGCTGGGGCACTGGCGACGGTGATAGCTGGGACACTGGAGACGGGGACAGCAGGAGCACTGGAGACGGGGCTAGCTGGGGCACGGGAGACGGGGATAGCTGTGGCACAGGAGATGGGGATAGATGGGGCACTGATGACGGAGATCGCTGGGGCCCTGGAGATGTAGCGAGCTGGGCCACTGGAGATGGGAGTAGCTAGGGACCTGGAGACGGGGATAGCTGGGACACTGGAGATGCCGACAGCTGGGACACTGTTGACGGGGATAGATGGGGCACTGGAGGCAGAGATAACTGGGGCAGAGAAGACGGGGATAGCTAGGGCACTGGAGACGGGGACAGCAGGGGCACTGGAGACGGGGCTAGCTGGGGCACTGGAGACGGGGATAGCTGTGGCACTGGAGATGGGGATAGGTGGGGCACTGGTGACGGAGATCGCTGGGGCCATGGAGATGTAGATAGCTGGGGCACTGGAGGCGGGGATAGCAGGGGCACTGGTGACGGGGATAGCTGGGGAACTGGAGACAGGGGATTGATGGGGCTCCGGAGACGGGGATAGCTGGGGAAATGGAGACGGGGATAGCTGGGGCACTGGAGACGCGGATAGCTCGGACACTGGAGACGGGGCTAGCTGGCGCACTGGAGATATCGATAGTTGGGCACTGGAGACGGGGATAGCTGGGGCACTGGAGACGGGAATAGCTCGGACACAGAAGACGGGGATAGCTGGGGTACTGGAGACGGGGTTAGTTGGAGCACTGGAGACGGGGATAGCTGGAGACGGATAGCTGGGGCACTGGACATGGGGATAGCTGGAGCACTGGAGACGGGGATATCTGGGACACTGGAGACGGGATCGGTGGAGCACTGGTGATGGGGACAGCAGGAGCACTGGAGATGGGGATATCTGGTACACTGGAGAAGCGGATAGTTGGGGCATTGGAGACGGGGATAGCTGGGGCACTGGACATGGGAATGCTGGAGCACTGGAAACGGGGATATCTGGGACACTGGAGAAGCGGATAGCTGGGGCACTGGAGACGGGGATAGCTGGGGCACTGGAGACGGGGATTGCTGGGACATTGGAGAAGGGGATAGATGGGGCACTGTGGTTGGGGATAGATGGGACACTGGAGACGGGGCTAGCTGGGGCACTGGTGGCGGGGATAGCTGGGAAACTTGAGACGGGGATAGCTGCGTCACTGGAGACGAGGATATCTGGGGCACTGGAGTCACGGATAGCTGGGGAACTGGAGAAGCGGATAGTTGGGGCACTGGGGATGGGGATAGCTGGTGTAATGGAGACGGGGATAGCTGGAGCACTGGAGACGGGGATAGCTGGGGCACAGGAGACGGGGATAGCTGGGGCACTGGAGACGGGGACAGCTGGGGCACTGGAGACGGGGATAGCTGGGGAACTGGAGAAGGGGATAGCTGGGACATTGTAGACGGGGATAGCTGGAGCACTGGAGACGGGGCTAGTAGGCGCACTGGGGATGAGGATAGCTGGGGCACTGGAGACGGGGGATTGATGGGGCACTGGAGACGGGGATAGCTGGAGATGGGCATAGCTGGGGCTTTGGAGACGGGATAGATGGGGCACTGGTAGACGGGGATAGCTGGGTCACTGGAGACGGGGATAGCTGGGGCACAGGAGACGGGGACAGCTGGGGCACTGGAGAAGGGGATAGCTGGGGTATTGTAGGCGGGGCTCGCTGGCGCTCTGCAGACGGGGATACGTGGGGCACTGGAGAAGGGGCAGCTGGGGCACTGGCGACCGGGATAGCTGGGGCATTGGTGACTGGGATAGCTGGGGCACTGGAGACGGGGATAGCAGGGGCACTGGAGACGGGGATAGCTGGGGCATTGGAGACGGGGATAGCAGGGGCACTGGAGACGGGGATAGCTGGGGCACTGGAGACGGGGTTGCAGGGGCCCTGGAGACAGGGATATCTGGGGCACTGGAGACGGGGATAGCTGGGGCCCTGGAGACGGGGATAGCTGGGGCACTGGAGACGGGATAGCTGGGGCACTGGAGATGGGGATAGCTGGGGCACTGGAGACGGGGATAGCTGGGACACTGGAGACGGGGATAGCTGGGGCACTGGCGACGGTGATAGCTGGGACACTGGAGACGGGGACAGCAGGAGCACTGGAGACGGGGCTAGCTGGGGCACGGGAGACGGGGATAGCTGTGGCACAGGAGATGGGGATAGATGGGGCACTGATGACGGAGATCGCTGGGGCCATGGAGATGTAGAGAGCTGGGCCACTGGAGATGGGGGTAGCTAGGGACCTGGAGACGGGGATAGCTGGGACACTGGAGATGCCGACAGCTGGGACACTGTTGACGGGGATAGCTGGGGCACTGGAGGAGAGATAATTGGGGCATTGGAGACGGGGATAGCTGGGGCAGAGAAGACGGGAATAGCTGGGGCACTGGAGACGGGGACAGCAGGGGCACTGGAGAAGGGGCTAGCTGGGACACTGGAGACGGGGATAGCTGTGGCACTGGAGATGGGGTAGGTGGGGCACTGGTGACGGAGATCGCTGGGGCCATGGAGATGTAGATAGCTGGGGCACTGGAGGCGGGGATAGCAGGGGCACTGGAGATGGGGATAGCTGGGACACTGGAGACGGGGATAGCTGTGGCACTGGTGGCGGGGATAGCTGGGGCACTGGAGACAGGGGATTGATGGGGCACTGGAGACGGGGATAGCTGGGGCACTGGAGACGTGGATAGCTGGGGCACAGGAGACGGGGATAGCTGGGGCACTGGAGACGGGTATAGCTGGGGTATTGGAGGCGGAGCTCGCTTGCGCTCTGGCGACGGGGTACGTGGGGCACTGGAGAAGGGGCAGCTGGGGCACTGGCGACCGGGATAGCTGGGGCATTGGAGACTGGGATAGCTGGGGCACTGGAGACTGGGATAGCAGGGGCACTGGAGACGGGGATAGCTGGGGCATTGGAGACGGGGATAGCTGGGGCACTGTAGACCGGGTAACTGGGGCACTGGAGACGGGGTAGCAGGGGCCCTGGAGACAGGGATATCTGCGGCACTGGAAACGGGGATAGCTGGGGCGCTGGAGACGGGGATAGCTGTGGCACTGTAGACGGGATAGCTGGGGCACTGGAGATGGGGATAGCTGGGGCACTGGAGACGGGGATAGCTGGGACACTGGAGACGTAGTTAGCTGGGCACTGGAGACGAGAATAACTGGAGCATTGGAGACGGGGATAGCTGGGGCAGAGAAGACGGGGATAGCTGGGGCACTGGAGCAGTGGATAGCTGGGGCACTGGAGACGGGGATAGCTGGGGCACTGGGAGACAGGGATAGCTGGGGCACTGGAGACGGGAATAGCTGGGGCACTGGAGACGGCGATAGCTGGGGCACTGGATACGGGGATAGCTGGGGCACTGGAGACGGGGATAGCTGGGGGACTGGAGATGTGTAAAGCTGGGGCACTGCAGACGGGGTAGTTGGGGCACTGGAGACAGGGATATCTGGGGCACTGGAGACGGGGATAGCTGGGGAACTGGAGACGGGGATAGCTGGAGCACTGGAGACTGGGCTAGCAGGGACACTGGAGACGGGGACAGCAGGGGCACTGGAGACGGGGCTAGCTGGGGCACTGGAGACGGGGATAGTTGTGGCACTGGAGATGGGGATAGTTGGGGCACTGGTGACGGAGATCGCTGGGGCCATGGAGATGTAGATAGCTGGGGCACTGGAGGCGGGGATAGCAGGGGCACTGTAGACGGGGATAGCTGGGACACTGGAGACGGGGATAGTTGGGGCACTGGTGACGGGGATAGCTGGGGCACTGGAGACAGAGGATTGATGGGGCTCCGGAGACGGGGATAGCTGGGGAAATGGAGACGGGGATAGCTGGGGCACTGGAGACGCGGATAGCTCGGACACCGGAGACGGGGCTAGCTGGCGCACTGGAGATATCGATAGTTGGGCACTGGAGACGGGGATAGCTGGGGCACTGGAGACGGGAAAAGCTCGGACACAGAAGACGGGGATAGCTGGGGTACTGGAGACGGGGTTAGTTGGAGCACTGGAGACGGGGATAGCTGGAGACTGGGATAGCTGGGGCACTGGACATGGGGATAGCTGGAGCACTGGAGACGGGGATATCTGGGACATTGGAGAAGCGGATAGCTGGGGCACTGGAGACGGGGATAGCTGGGGCACTGGAGACGGGGATTGCTGGGGCACTGGAGACGGGGATTGCTGGGACATTGGAGACGGGGATAGATGGGGCACTGTGGTTGGGGATAGATGGGACACTGGAGACGGGGCTAGCTGGGGCACTGGTGGCGGGGATAGCTGGGAAACTTGAGACGGGGATAGCTGCGTCACTGGAGACGGGGATACCTGGGGCACTGGAGTCACGGATAGCTGGGGAACTGGAGAAGCCGATAGTTGGGGCAATGGGTATGGGGATAGCTGGTGCAATGGAGACGGGGATAGCTGGAGCACTGGAGACGGGGATAGCTGGTGCACAGGAGACGGGGATAGCTGGGGCACTGGAGACGGGGACAGCTGGGACACTGGAGACGGGGATAGCTGGGGAACTGGAGAAGGGGATAGCTGGGACATTGTAGACGGGGATAGCTGGAGCACTGGAGACGGGGCTAGCAGGGGCACTGGGGATGGGGATAGCTGGGGCACTGGAGACGGGGGATTGATGGGGCACTGGAGACGGGGATAGCTGGAGATGGGGATAGTTGGGGCTTTGGAGACGGGATAGATGGGGCACTGGTAGACGGGAATAGCTGGGTCACTGGAGACGGGGATAGCTGGGGCACAGGAGACGGGGACAGCTGGGGCACTGGAGAAGGGGATAGCTGGGGTATTGTAGGCGGGGCTCGCTGGCGCTCTGCAGACGGGGATACGTGGGGCACTGGAGAAGGGGCAGCTGGGGCACTGGCGACCGGGATAGCTGGGGCATTGGAGACTGGGATAGCTGGGGCACTGGAGACGGGGATAGCAGGGGCACTGGAGACGGGGATAGCTGGGGCATTGGAGACGGGGATAGCAGGGGCACTGGAGACGGGGACAGCTGGGGCACTGGAGACGGGGTTGCAGGGGCCCTGGAGACAGGGATATCTGGGGCACTGGAGACGGGGATAGCTGGGGCCCTGGAGACGGGGATAGCTGGGGCACTGGAGACGGGATAGCTGGGGCACTGGAGATGGGGATAGCTGGGGCACTGGAGATCGGGATAGCTGGGACACTGGAGACGGGGATAGCTGGGGCACTGGCGACGGTGATAGCTGGGACACTGGAGACGGGGACAGCAGGGGCACTGGAGACGGGGCTAGCTAGGGCACGGGAGACGGGAATAGCTGTGGCACAGGAGATGGGGATAGATGGGGCACTGATGACGGAGATCGCTGGGGCCCTGGAGATGTAGCGAGCTGGGCCACTGGAGATGGGAGTAGCTAGGGACCTGGAGACGGGGATAGCTGGGACACTGGAGATGCCGACAGCTGGGACACTGTTGACGGGGATAGATGGGGCACTGGAGGCAGAGATAACTGGGGCAGAGAAGACGGGGATAGCTAGGGCACTGGAGACGGGGACAGCAGGGGCACTGGAGACGGGGCTAGCTGGGGCACTGGAGACGGGGATAGCTGTGGCACTGGAGATGGGGATAGGTGGGGCACTGGTGACGGAGATCGCTGGGGCCATGGAGATGTAGATAGCTGGGGCACTGGAGGCGGGGATAGCAGGGGCACTGGTGACGGGGATAGCTGGGGAACTGGAGACAGGGGATTGATGGGGCTCCGGAGACGGGGATAGCTGGGGAAATGGAGACGGGGATAGCTGGGGCACTGGAGACGCGGATAGCTCGGACACTGGAGACGGGGCTAGCTGGCGCACTGGAGATATCGATAGTTGGGCACTGGAGACGGGGATAGCTGGGGCACTGGAGACGGGAATAGCTCGGACACAGAAGACGGGGATAGCTGGGGTACTGGAGACGGGGTTAGTTGGAGCACTGGAGACGGGGATAGCTGGAGACGGATAGCTGGGGCACTGGACATGGGGATAGCTGGAGCACTGGAGACGGGGATATCTGGGACACTGGAGACGGGATCGGTGGAGCACTGGTGATGGGGACAGCAGGAGCACTGGAGATGGGGATATCTGGTACACTGGAGAAGCGGATAGTTGGGGCATTGGAGACGGGGATAGCTGGGGCACTGGACATGGGAATGCTGGAGAACTGGAAACGGGGATATCTGGGACACTGGAGAAGCGGATAGCTGGGGCACTGGAGACGGGGATAGCTGGGGCACTGGAGACGGGGATTGCTGGGACATTGGAGAAGGGGATAGATGGGGCACTGTGGTTGGGGATAGATGGGACACTGGAGACGGGGCTAGCTGGGGCACTGGTGGCGGGGATAGCTGGGAAACTTGAGACGGGGATAGCTGCGTCACTGGAGACGAGGATATCTGGGGCACTGGAGTCACGGATAGCTGGGGAACTGGAGAAGCGGATAGTTGGGGCACTGGGGATGGGGATAGCTGGTGTAATGGAGACGGGGATAGCTGGAGCACTGGAGACGGGGATAGCTGGGGCACAGGAGACGGGGATAGCTGGGGCACTGGAGACGGGGACAGCTGGGGCACTGGAGACGGGGATAGCTGGGGAACTGGAGAAGGGGATAGCTGGGACATTGTAGACGGGGATAGCTGGAGCACTGGAGACGGGGCTAGTAGGCGCACTGGGGATGGGGATAGCTGGGGCACTGGAGACGGGGGATTGATGGGGCACTGGAGACGGGGATAGCTGGAGATGGGCATAGCTGGGGCTTTGGAGACGGGATAGATGGGGCACTGGTAGACGGGGATAGCTGGGTCACTGGAGACGGGGATAGCTGGGGCACAGGAGACGGGGACAGCTGGGGCACTGGAGAAGGGGATAGCTGGGGTATTGTAGGCGGGGCTCGCTGGTGCTCTGCAGACGGGGATACGTGGGGCACTGGAGAAGGGGCAGCTGGGGCACTGGCGACCGGGATAGCTGGGGCATTGGTGACTGGGATAGCTGGGGCACTGGAGACGGGGATAGCAGGGGCACTGGAGACGGGGATAGCTGGGGCATTGGAGACGGGGATAGCAGGGGCACTGGAGACGGGGATAGCTGGGGCACTGGAGACGGGGTTGCAGGGGCCCTGGAGACAGGGATATCTGGGGCACTGGAGACGGGGATAGCTGGGGCCCTGGAGACGGGGATAGCTGGGGCACTGGAGACGGGATAGCTGGGGCACTGGAGATGGGGATAGCTGGGGCACTGGAGACGGGGATAGCTGGGACACTGGAGACGGGGATAGCTGGGGCACTGGCGACGGTGATAGCTGGGACACGGGAGACGGGGACAGCAGGAGCACTGGAGACGGGGCTAGCTGGGGCACGGGAGACGGGGATAGCTGTGGCACAGGAGATGGGGATAGATGGGGCACTGATGACGGAGATCGCTGGGGCCATGGAGATGTAGAGAGCTGGGCCACTGGAGATGGGGGTAGCTAGGGACCTGGAGACGGGGATAGCTGGGACACTGGAGATGCCGACAGCTGGGACACTGTTGACGGGGATAGCTGGGGCACTGGAGGAGAGATAATTGGGGCATTGGAGACGGGGATAGCTGGGGCAGAGAAGACGGGAATAGCTGGGGCACTGGAGACGGGGACAGCAGGGGCACTGGAGAAGGGGCTAGCTGGGACACTGGAGACGGGGATAGCTGTGGCACTGGAGATGGGGTAGGTGGGGCACTGGTGACGGAGATCGCTGGGGCCATGGAGATGTAGATAGCTGGGGCACTGGAGGCGGGGATAGCAGGGGCACTGAAGATGGGGATAGCTGGGACACTGGAGACGGGGATAGCTGTGGCACTGGTGGCGGGGATAGCTGGGGCACTGGAGACAGGGGATTGATGGGGCACTGGAGACGGGGATAGCTGGGGCACTGGAGACGTGGATAGCTGGGGCACAGGAGACGGGGATAGCTGGGGCACTGGAGACGGGTATAGCTGGGGTATTGGAGGCGGAGCTCGCTTGCGCTCTGGCGACGGGGTACGTGGGGCACTGGAGAAGGGGCAGCTGGGGCACTGGCGACCGGGATAGCTGGGGCATTGGAGACTGGGATAGCTGGGGCACTGGAGACTGGGATAGCAGGGGCACTGGAGACGGATATAGCTGGGGCATTGGAGACGGGGATAGCTGGGGCACTGTAGACCGGGTAACTGGGGCACTGGAGACGGGGTAGCAGGGGCCCTGGAGACAGGGATATCTGCGGCACTGGAAACGGGGATAGCTGGGGCGCTGGAGACGGGGATAGCTGTGGCACTGTAGACGGGATAGCTGGGGCACTGGAGATGGGGATAGCTGGGGCACTGGAGACGGGGATAGCTGGGACACTGGAGACGTAGTTAGCTGGGCACTGGAGACGAGAATAACTGGAGCATTGGAGACGGGGATAGCTGGGGCAGAGAAGACGGGGATAGCTGGGGCACTGGAGCAGTGGATAGCTGGGGCACTGGAGACGGGGATAGCTGGGGCACTGGGAGACAGGGATAGCTGGGGCACTGGAGACGGGAATAGCTGGGGCACTGGAGACGGCGATAGCTGGGGCACTGGATACGGGGATAGCTGGGGCACTGGAGACGGGGATAGCTGGGGCACTGGAGACGGGGATAGCGGGGACACTGGAGATGGGGGTAGCTGGGGACCTGGAGACGAGGATAGTTGGGGCACTGGAGACGGGGATAGCTGGGAAACTGGTGACCGGGACAGATGGGGTACTGGGAGATGGGGATAGCAGAGCCACTGGTGACAGGGATAGCAGGGGCACTGGAGACGGGGATAGCTGGGACACTGGAGATGGGGATAGCTGGGACACTGGTGACGGGGAGAGCTGGGGCACTGGAGACAGGGGATAGATGGGGCACTGGAGACGGGGATAGCTGGAGATGGGGATAGCTGGGGCTCTGGAGACGGGGCTAGATGGGGCACTGGTAGACGGGGATAGCTGGGTCACTGGAGACGGGGATAGCTGGGTCACTGGAGACGGGGATATCTGCGTCACTGGAGACGGAGCTCGCTGGCGCTCTGGAGATGGGGATAGGTGGGGCACTGGAGAAGGGGCAGCTGGGGCACTGGCGATCGGGATAGCTGAGGCATTGGAGACGGGGATAGCTGAGGCACTGGAGACGGGGTAACTGGGGCACTGGAGACGGGATAGCTGGGGCAGAGAAGACGTGGATAGCTGGTTCACTGGAGTCGGGGATAGCTGGGGCACTGGAGACGGGATAGCTGGGGAACTGGAGACGGGGATAGCTGGGGCACTGGAGACGGGGATCGCTGGGGCACTGGAGACATGGATAGCTGGAGACGGGGATAGCTGGGACACTGGAGACGGGGATAGCTGGGCACTGGAGACGGGAATAACTGGAGCATTGGAGACGGGGATAGCTGGGGCACTGGAGACGGGGATATCTGGGCCACTGGAGACGGGGATAGCTGTGGCACTGGAGACGGGGATAGCTGGGGCACTGGAGACGGGGATAGCTTGGACACTGGAGATGGGGATAGCTGGGGCACTGGAGACATGGATAGCTGGAGACGGGGTTAGCTGGGGCACTGGAGACGGGGTTAGCTGTGGCACTGGAGACGGGGATAGCTGGGGCACTGGGAGATAGCGATAGCTGGGGCACTGGAGACGGGAATAGCTGGGGCACTGGAGACATGGATAGCTGGGGCACTGGAGACGGGGATAGCTGGGGCACTGGAGACGGCGATAGCTGGGGCACTGGAGACATGGACAGCTGGAGACGGGGATAGCTGGGACACTGGAGACGGGGTAGCTGGGCACTGGAGACGGGAATAACAGGAGCACTGGGGACGGGGATAGCTGGGGCAAAGGAGACGGGGATAGTTGGGACACTGGAGACGAGGACAGCAGGGGCACTGGAGACGGGTTAGCTGGGGCACTGGAGATGGGGATAGGTGGGGCACTGGAGACATGGACAGCTGGAGACGGGGATAGCTGGGACACTGGAGACGGGGTAGCTGGGCACTGGAGACGGGAATAACTGGAGCACTGGGGACGGGGATAGCTGGGGCAAAGGAGACGGGGATAGTTGGGACACTGGATATGTAGATAGCTGGAACACTGGCGACGGGGATTGCTGTAGCATTGGCGTCGGGGATAGCTGGGTCACTGGAGACGGGAATAGCTGGGGCACTGGAGACGGGTATAGCTGGAGACGGCGATAGCTGGGGCACTGGAGACGGGGCTCGCTGGAAGATTGGAGGCGGGGATAGCTGGAGCACTGGAGATGGGGATAGCTGGGGCACTGGAGACGGGTATAGCTGGAGACGGCGATAGCAGGGGCACTGGAGACGGGGCTCGCTGGAGGATTGGAGGCGGGGATAGCTGGGGCACTGGAGATGGGGATAGCTGGGGCACTGGAAGACGGGGATAGCTGGAGACGGCGAAAGCTGGGGCACTGGAGAAGGGGCTCGCTGGAGCACTGGAGACGGGGATAGCTGGGGCACTGGAGACGGGTATAGCTGGAGACAGCGATAGCTGGGGCACTGGAGACGGGGATAGCTGGGGCACTGGGAGACGGGGATAGCTGGGTCACTGGAGACGGGGATAGCTGTGGCACTGGAGACGGGTATAGCTGGAGACGGCGATAGCTGGGGCACTGGAGACGGGGCTTGCTGGAGGATTGGAGGCGGGGATAGCTGGGGCACTGGAGACGGGGATAGCTGGGGCACTAGAGATGGGGCAGCTGGGGCATTGCAGATGGGAACAACTGAGACACGAGATGGGGATAGCTGGAGACGGATATAGCTGGGGCACTGGAGATGGGAACAGCTGGGGCACTGGAGACGGGATAGGTGGGGCACTGGAGACCGCGACAGTTGGAGCACTGGAGACGGGGATAGCTGGGGAACAGGAGACGGGGATAGCTGTGGCACTGGAGGCGGGCATAGCAGCGGCACTGGAGACGGGGACAGCTGGGGCACTGGAGATGGGGATAACTGGGGCACAGGAGACGGGGATAGCTGGGGCACTGGGGATGGTGATAGCTGGGGGACTGGAGATGTGTATAGCTGGGGCAGTGGAGACGGGGTAGTTGGGGCACTGGAGACAGGGATATCTGGGGCACTGGAGACGGGGATAGCTGGGGAACTGGAGACGGGGATAGCTGGGGCACTGGGAGACAGGCATAGCCGGGGCACTGGAGACGGGAATAGCTGGGGCACTGGCGACGGGGATAGCTGGGGCACTGCAGACGTGGATAGGTGGGGCACTGGATCCGGGGATTGCTGGGGCACTGGAGACGGGGATAGCTGGGGCACTGGAGACGGGGATAGCTGGGCCACTGTGGACGGGGATAGCTAGGATACTGGAAACGTGGATAGCTGGGGCTCTGGAGACGGGGCTAGCTGGGGAAATGGAGACGGGGATAGCTGGGGCACTGGAGACGCGGATAGCTCGGACACTGGAGACGGGGATAGCTGGGGTACTGGAGACGGGGTTAGTTGGAGCACTGGAGACGGGGATAGCTGGAGACTGGGATAGCTGGGGCACTGGACATGGGGATAGCTGGAGCACTGGAGACGGGGATAGGTGAGACACTGGTGATGGGGATAGCAGGAGCACTGGAGATGGGGATATCTGGTACACTGGAGAAGCGGAGAGCTGGGGTACTGGAGACGGGGATAGCTGGGGCACTGGAGACGGGGATTGCTGGGACATTGGAGACGGGGATAGATGGGGCACTGTGGTTGGGGATAGATGGGACACTGGGGACGGGGCTAGCTGGGGCACTGGTGGCGGGGATAGCTGGGAAACCTGAGACGGGGATAGCTGCGTCACTGGAGACGGGGATGTCTGGGGCACTGGAGTCACGGATAGCTGGGGAACTGGAGAAGCGGACAGTTGGGGCACTGGGGATTGGGATAGCTGGTGCAATGGAGACGGGGATAGCTGCAGCACTGGAGACGGGAATAGCTGGGGCACTGGAGACAGGGATAGCTGGGGCACTGGAGACGGGGTTAGCTGGGGAACTGGAGAAGGGGATAGCTGGGACATTGTAGACGGGGATAGCTGGAGCACTGGAGACTGGGCTAGCAGGGGCACTGGGGATGGGGATAGCTGGGGCACTGGAGACGGGGGATTGATGGGGCACTGGAGACGGGGATAGCTGGAGATGGGGATAGCTGGGGCTTTGGAGACGGGGATAGATGGGGCACTGGTAGACGGGGATAGCTGGGTCACTGGAGACGGCGACAGCTGGGGCACAGGAGACGGGGATAGCTGGGGCACTGGAGAAGGGGATAGCTGGGGTATTGTAGGCGGGGCTCGCTGGCGCTCTGGAGACTGTGATACGTGGGGCACTGGAGAAGGGGCAGCTGGGGCACTGGCGACCGGGATAGATGGGGCATTGGAGACTGGGATAGCTGGGGCACTGGAGACTGGGATAGCAGGGGCACTGGAGACGGGGATAGCTGGGGCATTGGAGACGGGGATAGCAGGGGCACTGGAGACGTGGATAGCTGGGGCACTGGAGATGGGGTTGCAGGGGCCATGGAGACAGGGATATCTGGGGCACTGGAGACGGGGATAGCTGGGGCCCTGGAGACGGGGATAGCTGGGGCACTGGAGATGGGATAGCTGGGGCACTGGAGATGGGGATAGCTGGGGCACTCGAAACGGGGATAGCTGGGGCCCTGGAGACGGGGATAGCTGGGGCACTGGAGACGGGATAGCTGGGGCACTCGAGACGGGGATAGCTGGGACACTGGAGACGGGGACAGCAGGGGCACTGGCGACGGGGCTAGCTGGGACACTGGAGACGGGGATAGCTGGGACACTGGAGATGTAGAGAGCTGGGCCACTGGAGATGGGGGTAGCTAGGGACCTGGAGACGGGGATAGCTGGGACACTGGAGATGCCGACAGCTGGGACACTGTTGACGGGGATAGATGGGGCACTGGAGGAGAGATAACTGGGGCAGAGAAGACGGGGATAGCTGGGGCACTGGAGACGGGGCTAGCAGGGACACTGGAGACGGGGACAGCAGGGGCACTGGAGACGGGGCTAGCTGGGGCACTGGAGACGGGCATAGCTGTGGCACTGGAGATGGGGATAGGTGGGGCACTGGTGACGGAGATCGCTGGGGCCATGGAGATGTAGATAGCTGGGGCACTGGAGGCGGGGATAGCAGGTGCACTGGAGACGGGGATAGCTGGGACACTGGAGACGGAGATAGTTGGGGCACTGGTGACGGGGATAGCTGGGGCACTGGAGACAGGGGATTGATGGGGCTCCGGAGACGGGGATAGCTGGGGAAATGGAGACGGGGATAGCTGGGGCACTGGAGACGCGGATAGCTCGGACACTGGAGACGGGGCTAGCTGGCGCACTGGAGATATCGATAGTTGGGCACTGGAGACGGGGATAGCTGGGGCACTGGAGACGGGAATAGCTCGGACACAGAAGACGGGGATAGCTGGGGTACTGGAGACGGGGTTAGTTGGAGCACTGGAGACGGGGATAGCTGGAGACTGGGATAGCTGGGGCACTGGATATGGGGATAGCTGGAGCACTGGAGACGGGGATATCTGGGACACTGGAGAAGCGGATAGCTGGGGCACAGGAGACGGGGATAGCTGGGGCACTGGAGACGGGGATTGCTGGGACATTGGAGACGGGGATAGATGGGGCACTGTGGTTGGGGATAGATGGGACACTGGAGACGGGGCTAGCTGGGGCACTGGTGGCGGGGATAGCTGGGAAACTTGAGACGGGGATAGCTGCGTCACTGGAGACGGGAATATCTGGGGCACTGGAGTCACGGATAGCTGGGGAACTGGAGAAGCGGATAGTTGGGGCACTGGGGATGGGGATAGCTGGTGCAATGGAGACGGGGATAGCTGGAGCACTGGAGACGGGGATAGCTGGGGCACTGGAGACGGGGACAGCTGGGGCACTGGAGACGGGGATAGCTGGGGAACTGGAGAAGGGGATAGCTGGGACATTGTAGACGGGGATAGCTGGAGCACTGGAGACGGGGCTAGCAGGGGAACTGGGGATGTGGATAGCTGGGGCACTGGAGACGGGGGATTGATGGGGCACTGGAGACGGGGATAGCTGGAGATGGGGATAGCTGGGGCTTTGGAGACGGGATAGATGGGGCACTGGTAGACGGGGATAGCTGGGTCACTGGAGACGGGGATAGCTGGGGCACAGGAGACGGGGACAGCTGGGCTATTGTAGGCGGAGCTCGCTGGCGCTCTGCAGACGGGGATACGTGGGACACTGGAGAAGGGGCAGCTGGGGTACTGGCGACCGGGATAGCTGTGGCACTGGAGACGGGTATAGCTGGAGACGGCGATAGCTGGGGCACTGGAGACGGGGCTTGCTGGAGGATTGGAGGCGGGGATAGCTGGGGCACTGGAGATGGGGATTGCTGGGTCACTGGAAGACGGGGATAGCTGGAGATGCCGAAAGCTGGGGCACTGGAGACGGGGCTCGCTGCAGCACTGGAGACGGGGTTGGCTGGGTCACCTAAGACGGGGATAGCTGGGGCACTAGAGATGGGGCAGCTGGGGCATTGCATATGGGAACAACTGAGATACGAGATGGGGATAGCTGGAGACGGATATAGCTGGGGCACTGGAGATGGGAACAGCTGGGGCACTGGAGACGGGATAGATGGGGCACTGGAGATGGGGCAGCTGGGGCACTGGAGACCGCGACAGTTGGAGCACTGGAGACGGGGATAGCTGGAGCACAGGAGACAGGGATAGCTGTGGCACTGGAGGCGGGCATAGCAGCGGCACTAGAGACGGGGATAGCTGGGGCACTGGAGATGGGGATAACTGGGGCACAGGAGACGGGGATAGCTGGAGCACTGGGGATGGTGATAGCTGGGGGACTGGAGATGTGTAAAGCTGGGGCACTGCAGACGGGGTAGTTGGGGCACTGGAGACAGGGATATCTGGGGCACTGGAGACGGGGATAGCTGGGGAACTGGAGACGGGGATAGCTGGAGCACTGGAGACTGGGCTAGCAGGGACACTGGAGACGGGGACAGCAGGGGCACTGGAGACGGGGCTAGCTGGGGCACTGGAGACGGGGATAGTTGTGGCACTGGAGATGGGGATAGTTGGGGCACTGGTGACGGAGATCGCTGGGGCCATGGAGATGTAGATAGCTGGGGCACTGGAGGCGGGGATAGCAGGGGCACTGTAGACGGGGATAGCTGGGACACTGGAGACGGGGATAGTTGGGGCACTGGTGACGGGGATAGCTGGGGCACTGGAGACAGAGGATTGATGGGGCTCCGGAGACGGGGATAGCTGGGGAAATGGAGACGGGGATAGCTGGGGCACTGGAGACGCGGATAGCTCGGACACCGGAGACGGGGCTAGCTGGCGCACTGGAGATATCGATAGTTGGGCACTGGAGACGGGGATAGCTGGGGCACTGGAGACGGGAAAAGCTCGGACACAGAAGACGGGGATAGCTGGGGTACTGGAGACGGGGTTAGTTGGAGCACTGGAGACGGGGATAGCTGGAGACTGGGATAGCTGGGGCACAGGACATGGGGATAGCTGGAGCACTGGAGACGGGGATATCTGGGACATTGGAGAAGCGGATAGCTGGGGCACTGGAGACGGGGATAGCTGGGGCACTGGAGACGGGGATTGCTGGGGCACTGGAGACGGGGATTGCTGGGACATTGGATACGGGGATAGATGGGGCACTGTGGTTGGGGATAGATGGGACACTGGAGACGGGGCTAGCTGGGGCACTGGTGGCGGGGATAGCTGGGAAACTTGAGACGGGGATAGCTGCGTCACTGGAGACGGGGATACCTGGGGCACTGGAGTCACGGATAGCTGGGGAACTGGAGAAGCCGATAGTTGGGGCACTGGGTATGGGGATAGCTGGTGCAATGGAGACGGGGATAGCTGGAGCACTGGAGACGGGGATAGCTGGTGCACAGGAGACGGGGATAGCTGGGGCACTGGAGACGGGGACAGCTGGGACACTGGAGACGGGGATAGCTGGGGAACTGGAGAAGGGGATAGCTGGGACATTGTAGACGGGGATAGCTGGAGCACTGGAGACGGGGCTAGCAGGGGCACTGGGGATGGGGATAGCTGGGGCACTGGAGACGGGGGATTGATGGGGCACTGGAGACGGGGATAGCTGGAGATGGGGATAGTTGGGGCTTTGGAGACGGGATAGATGGGGCACTGGTAGACGGGAATAGCTGGGTCACTGGAGACGGGGATAGCTGGGGCGCAGGAGACGGGGACAGCTGGGGCACTGGAGAAGGGGATAGCTGGGGTATTGTAGGCGGGGCTCGCTGGCGCTCTGCAGACGGGGATACGTGGGGCACTGGAGAAGGGGCAGCTGGGGCACTGGCGACCGGGATAGCTGGGGCATTGGAGACTGGGATAGCTGGGGCACTGGAGACGGGGATAGCAGGGGCACTGGAGACGGGGATAGCTGGGGCATTGGAGACGGGGATAGCAGGGGCACTGGAGACGGGGACAGCTGGGGCACTGGAGACGGGGTTGCAGGGGCCCTGGAGACAGGGATATCTGGGGCACTGGAGACGGGGATAGCTGGGGCCCTGGAGACGGGGATAGCTGGGGCACTGGAGACGGGATAGCTGGGGCACTGGAGATGGGGATAGCTGGGGCACTGGAGATGGGGATAGCTGGGACACTGGAGACGGGGATAGCTGGGGCACTGGCGACGGTGATAGCTGGAACACTGGAGACGGGGACAGCAGGGGCACTGGAGACGGGGCTAGCTAGGGCACGGGAGACGGGAATAGCTGTGGCACAGGAGATGGGGATAGATGGGGCACTGATGACGGAGATCGCTGGGGCCCTGGAGATGTAGCGAGCTGGGCCACTGGAGATGGGAGTAGCTAGGGACCTGGAGACGGGGATAGCTGGGACACTGGAGATGCCGACAGCTGGGACACTGTTGACGGGGATAGATGGGGCACTGGAGGCAGAGATAACTGGGGCAGAGAAGACGGGGATAGCTAGGGCACTGGAGACGGGGACAGCAGGGGCACTGGAGACGGGGCTAGCTGGGGCACTGGAGACGGGGATAGCTGTGGCACTGGAGATGGGGATAGGTGGGGCACTGGTGACGGAGATCGCTGGGGCCATGGAGATGTAGATAGCTGGGGCACTGGAGGCGGGGATAGCAGGGGCACTGGTGACGGGGATAGCTGGGGAACTGGAGACAGGGGATTGATGGGGCTCCGGAGACGGGGATAGCTGGGGAAATGGAGACGGGGATAGCTGGGGCACTGGAGACGCGGATAGCTCGGACACTGGAGACGGGGCTAGCTGGCGCACTGGAGATATCGATAGCTGGGCACTGGAGACGGGGATAGCTGGGGCACTGGAGACGGGAATAGCTCGGACACAGAAGACGGGGATAGCTGGGGTACTGGAGACGGGGTTAGTTGGAGCACTGGAGACGGGGATAGCTGGAGACGGATAGCTGGGGCACTGGACATGGGGATAGCTGGAGCACTGGAGACGGGGATATCTGGGACACTGGAGACGGGATCGGTGGAGCACTGGTGATGGGGACAGCAGGAGCACTGGAGATGGGGATATCTGGTACACTGGAGAAGCGGATAGTTGGGGCATTGGAGACGGGGATAGCTGGGGCACTGGACATGGGAATGCTGGAGCACTGGAAACGGGGATATCTGGGACACTGGAGAAGCGGATAGCTGGGGCACTGGAGACGGGGATAGCTGGGGCACTGGAGACGGGGATTGCTGGGACATTGGAGAAGGGGATAGATGGGGCACTGTGGTTGGGGATAGATGGGACACTGGAGACGGGGCTAGCTGGGGCACTGGCGGCGGGGATAGCTGGGAAACTTGAGACGGGGATAGCTGCGTCACTGGAGACGAGGATATCTGGGGCACTGGAGTCACGGATAGCTGGGGAACTGGAGAAGCGGATAGTTGGGGCACTGGGGATGGGGATAGCTGGTGTAATGGAGACGGGGATAGCTGGAGCACTGGAGACGGGGATAGCTGGGGCACAGGAGACGGGGATAGCTGGGGCACTGGAGACGGGGACAGCTGGGGCACTGGAGACGGGGATAGCTGGGGAACTGGAGAAGGGGATAGCTGGGACATTGTAGACGGGGATAGCTGGAGCACTGGAGACGGGGCTAGTAGGCGCACTGGGGATGGGGATAGCTGGGGCACTGGAGACGGGGGATTGATGGGGCACTGGAGACGGGGATAGCTGGAGATGGGCATAGCTGGGGCTTTGGAGACGGGATAGATGGGGCACTGGTAGACGGGGATAGCTGGGTCACTGGAGACGGGGATAGCTGGGGCACAGGAGACGGGGACAGCTGGGGCACTGGAGAAGGGGATAGCTGGGGTATTGTAGGCGGGGCTCGCTGGCGCTCTGCAGACGGGGATACGTGGGGCACTGGAGAAGGGGCAGCTGGGGCACTGGCGACCGGGATAGCTGGGGCATTGGTGACTGGGATAGCTGGGGCACTGGAGACGGGGATAGCAGGGGCACTGGAGACGGGGATAGCTGGGGCATTGGAGACGGGGATAGCAGGGGCACTGGAGACGGGGATAGCTGGGGCACTGGAGACGGGGTTGCAGGGGCCCTGGAGACAGGGATATCTGGGGCACTGGAGACGGGGATAGCTGGGGCCCTGGAGACGGGGATAGCTGGGGCACTGGAGACGGGATAGCTGGGGCACTGGAGATGGGGATAGCTGGGGCACTGGAGACGGGGATAGCTGGGACACTGGAGACGGGGATAGCTGGGGCACTGGCGACGGTGATAGCTGGGACACTGGAGACGGGGACAGCAGGAGCACTGGAGACGGGGCTAGCTGGGGCACGGGAGACGGGGATAGCTGTGGCACAGGAGATGGGGATAGATGGGGCACTGATGACGGAGATCGCTGGGGCCATGGAGATGTAGCGAGCTGGGCCACTGGAGATGGGGGTAGCTAGGGACCTGGAGACGGGGATAGCTGGGACACTGGAGATGCCGACAGCTGGGACACTGTTGACGGGGATAGCTGGGGCACTGGAGGAGAGATAATTGGGGCATTGGAGACGGGGATAGCTGGGGCAGAGAAGACGGGAATAGCTGGGGCACTGGAGACGGGGACAGCAGGGGCACTGGAGAAGGGGCTAGCTGGGACACTGGAGACGGGGATAGCTGTGGCACTGGAGATGGGGTAGGTGGGGCACTGGTGACGGAGATCGCTGGGGCCATGGAGATGTAGATAGCTGGGGCACTGGAGGCGGGGATAGCAGGGGCACTGGAGATGGGGATAGCTGGGACACTGGAGACGGGGATAGCTGTGGCACTGGTGGCGGGGATAGCTGGGGCACTGGAGACAGGGGATTGATGGGGCACTGGAGACGGGGATAGCTGGGGCACTGGAGACGTGGATAGCTGGGGCACAGGAGACGGGGATAGCTGGGGCACTGGAGACGGGTATAGCTGGGGTATTGGAGGCGGAGCTCGCTTGCGCTCTGGCGACGGGGTACGTGGGGCACTGGAGAAGGGGCAGCTGGGGCACTGGCGACCGGGATAGCTGGGGCATTGGAGACTGGGATAGCTGGGGCACTGGAGACTGGGATAGCAGGGGCACTGGAGACGGGGATAGCTGGGGCATTGGAGACGGGGATAGCAGGGGCACTGTAGACCGGGTAACTGGGGCACTGGAGACGGGGTAGCAGGGGCCCTGGAGACAGGGATATCTGCGGCACTGGAAACGGGGATAGCTGGGGCGCTGGAGACGGGGATAGCTGTGGCACTGTAGACGGGATAGCTGGGGCACTGGAGATGGGGATAGCTGGGGCACTGGAGACGGGGATAGCTGGGACACTGGAGACGTAGTTAGCTGGGCACTGGAGACGAGAATAACTGGAGCATTGGAGACGGGGATAGCTGGGGCAGAGAAGACGGGGATAGCTGGGGCACTGGAGCAGTGGATAGCTGGGGCACTGGAGACGGGGATAGCTGGGGCACTGGGAGACAGGGATAGCTGGGGCACTGGAGACGGGAATAGCTGGGGCACTGGAGACGGCGATAGCTGGGGCACTGGATACGGGGATAACTGGGGCACTGGAGACGGGGATAGCTGGGGCACTGGAGACGGGGATAGCGGGGACACTGGAGATGGGGGTAGCTGGGGACCTGGAGACGAGGATAGTTGGGGCACTGGAGACGGGGATAGCTGGGAAACTGGTGACCGGGACAGATGGGGTACTGGGAGATGGGGATAGCAGAGCCACTGGTGACAGGGATAGCAGGGGCACTGGAGACGGGGATAGCTGGGACACTGGAGATGGGGATAGCTGGGACACTGGTGACGGGGAGAGCTGGGGCACTGGAGACAGGGGATAGATGGGGCACTGGAGACGGGGATAGCTGGAGATGGAGATAGCTGGGGCTCTGGAGACGGGGATAGATGGGGCACTGGTAGACGGGGATAGCTGGGTCACTGGAGACGGGGATAGCTGGGTCACTGGAGACGGGGATATCTGCGTCACTGGAGACGGAGCTCGCTGGCGCTCTGGAGATGGGGATAGGTGGGGCACTGGAGAAGGGGCAGCTGGGGCACTGGCGATCGGGATAGCTGAGGCATTGGAGACGGGGATAGCTGAGGCACTGGAGACGGGGTAACTGGGGCACTGGAGACGGGATAGCTGGGGCAGAGAAGACGTGGATAGCTGGTTCACTGGAGTCGGGGATAGCTGGGGCACTGGAGACGGGATAGCTGGGGAACTGGAGACGGGGATAGCTGGGGCACTGGAGACGGGGATCGCTGGGGCACTGGAGACATGGATAGCTGGAGACGGGGATAGCTGGGACACTGGAGACGGGGATAGCTGGGCACTGGAGACGGGCATAACTGGAGCATTGGAGACGGGGATAGCTGGGGCACTGGAGACGGGGATATCTGGGCCACTGGAGACGGGGATAGCTGTGGCACTGGAGACGGGGATAGCTGGGGCACTGGAGACGGGGATAGCTTGGACACTGGAGATGGGGATAGCTGGGGCACTGGAGACATGGATAGCTGGAGACGGGGTTAGCTGGGGCACTGGAGACGGGGTTAGCTGTGGCACTGGAGACGGGGATAGCTGGGGCACTGGGAGATAGCGATAGCTGGGGCACTGGAGACGGGAATAGCTGGGGCACTGGAGACATGGATAGCTGGGGCACTGGAGACGGGGATAGCTGGGGCACTGGAGACGGCGATAGCTGGGGCACTGGAGACATGGACAGCTGGAGACGGGGATAGCTGGGACACTGGAGACGGGGTAGCTGGGCACTGGAGACGGGAATAACAGGAGCACTGGGGACGGGGATAGCTGGGGCAAAGGAGACGGGGATAGTTGGGACACTGGAGACGAGGACAGCAGGGGCACTGGAGACGGGTTAGCTGGGGCACTGGAGATGGGGATAGGTGGGGCACTGGAGACATGGACAGCTGGAGACGGGGATAGCTGGGACACTGGAGACGGGGTAGCTGGGCACTGGAGACGGGAATAACTGGAGCACTGGGGACGGGGATAGCTGGGGCAAAGGAGACGGGATAGTTGGGACACTGGAGACGAGGACAGCAGGGGCACTGGAGACGGGTTAGCTGGGGCACTGGAGATGGGGATAGGTGGGGCACTGGATATGTAGATAGCTGGAACACTGGAGACGGGGATTGCTGTAGCATTGGCGTCGGGGATAGCTGGGTCACTGGAGACGGGAATAGCTGGGGCACTGGAGACGGGTATAGCTGGAGACGGCGATAGCAGGGGCACTGGAGACGGGGCTCGCTGGAGGATTGGAGGCGGGGATAGCTGGGGCACTGGAGATGGGGATAGCTGGGGCACTGGAAGACGGGGATAGCTGGAGACGGCGAAAGCTGGGGCACTGGAGAAGGGGCTCGCTGGAGCACTGGAGACGGGGATAGCTGGGGCACTGGAGACGGGTATAGCTGGAGACAGCGATAGCTGGGGCACTGGAGACGGGGATAGCTGGGGCACTGGGAGACGGGGATAGCTGGGTCACTGGAGACGGGGATAGCTGTGGCACTGGAGACGGGTATAGCTGGGGCACTGGAGATGGGGCTTTCTGGAGGATTGGAGGCGGGGATAGCTGGGGCACTGGAGACGGGGATAGCTGTGGCACTGGAGACGGCGATAGCTGGGGCACTGGAGACGGGGCTTTCTGGAGGATTGGAGGCGGGGATAGCTGGGGCACTGGAGACGGGGATAGCTGGGTCACCTGAGACGGGGATAGCTGGGGCACTAGAGATGGGGCAGCTGGGGCATTGCAGATGGGAACAACTGAGACACGAGATGGGGATAGCTGGAGACGGATATAGCTGAGGCACTGGAGATGGGAACAGCTGGGGCACTGGAGACGGGATAGGTGGGGCACTGGAGACCGCGACAGTTGGCGCACTGGAGACGGGGATAGCTGGGGAACAGGAGACGGGGATAGCTGTGGCACTGGAGGCGGGCATAGCAGCGGCACTGGAGACGGGGACAGCTGGGGCACTGGAGATGGGGATAACTGGGGCACAGGAGACGGGGATAGCTGGGGCACTGGGGATGGTGATAGCTGGGGGACTGGAGATGTGTATAGCTGGGGCAGTGGAGACGGGGTAGTTGGGGCACTGGAGACAGGGATATCTGGGGCACTGGAGACGGGGATAGCTGGGGAACTGGAGACGGGGATAGCTGGGGCACTGGGAGACAGGCATAGCCGGGGCACTGGAGACGGGAATAGCTGGGGCACTGGCGACGGGGATAGCTGGGGCACTGCAGACGTGGATAGGTGGGGTACTGGATCCGGGGATTGCTGGGGCACTGGAGACGGGGATAGCTGGGGCACTGGAGACTGGGATAGCTGGGCCACTGTGGACGGGGATAGCTAGGACACTGGAAACGTGGATAGCTGGGGCTCTGGAGACGGGGCTAGCTGGGGAAATGGAGACGGGGATAGCTGGGGCACTGGAGACGCGGATAGCTCGGACACTGGAGACGGGGATAGCTGGGGTACTGGAGACGGGGTTAGTTGGAGCACTGGAGACGGGGATAGCTGGAGACTGGGATAGCTGGGGCACTGGACATGGGGATAGCTGGAGCACTGGAGACGGGGATAGGTGAGACACTGGTGATGGGGATAGCAGGAGCACTGGAGATGGGGATATCTGGTACACTGGAGAAGCGGAGAGCTGGGGTACTGGAGACGGGGATAGCTGGGGCACTGGAGACGGGGATTGCTGGGACATTGGAGACGGGGATAGATGGGGCACTGTGGTTGGGGATAGATGGGACACTGGGGACGGGGCTAGCTGGGGCACTGGTGGCGGGGATAGCTGGGAAACCTGAGACGGGGATAGCTGCGTCACTGGAGACGGGGATATCTGGGGCACTGGAGTCACGGATAGCTGGGGAACTGGAGAAGCGGACAGTTGGGGCACAGCGGATTGGGATAGCTGGTGCAATGGAGACGGGGATAGCTGCAGCACTGGAGACGGGAATAGCTGGGGCACTGGAGACGGGGATAGCTGGGGCACTGGAGACGGGGTTAGCTGGGGACTGGAGAAGGGGATAGCTGGGACATTGTAGACGGGGATAGCTGGAGCACTGGAGACTGGGCTAGCAGGGGCACTGGGGATGGGGATAGCTGGGGCACTGGAGACGGGGGATTGATGGGGCACTGGAGACGGGGATAGCTGGAGATGGGGATAGCTGGGGCTTTGGAGACGGGGATAGATGGGGCACTGGTAGACGGGGATAGCTGGGTCACTGGAGACGGCGACAGCTGGGGCACAGGAGACGGGGATAGCTGGGGCACTGGAGAAGGGGATAGCTGGGGTATTGTACGCGGGGCTCGCTGGCGCTCTGGAGACTGTGATACGTGGGGCACTGGAGAAGGGGCAGCTGGGGCACTGGCGACCGGGATAGATGGGGCATTGGAGACTGGGATAGCTGGGGCACTGGAGACTGGGATAGCAGGGGCACTGGAGACGGGGATAGCTGGGGCATTGGAGACGGGGATAGCAGGGGCACTGGAGACGTGGATAGCTGGGGCACTGGAGACGGGGTTGCAGGGGCCATGGAGACAGGGATATCTGGGGCACTGGAGACGGGGATAGCTGGGGCCCTAGAGACGGGGATAGCTGGGGCACTGGAGACGGGATAGCTAGGGCACTGGAGATGGGGATAGCTGGGGCACTCGAAACGGGGATAGCTGGGGCCCTGGAGACGGGGATAGCTGGGGCACTGGAGACGGGATAGCTGGGGCACTCGAGACGGGGATAGCTGGGACACTGGAGACGGGGGTAGCTGGGCACTGGAGACGTGAATAACTGGAGCATTGGAGACGGGGATAGCTGGGGCACTGGAGACGGGGACAGCAGGGGCACTGGCGACGGGGCTAGCTGGGACACTGGAGACGGGGATAGCTGGGACACTGGAGATGTAGAGAGCTGGGCCACTGGAGATGGGGGTAGCTAGGGACCTGGAGACGGGGATAGCTGGGACACTGGAGATGCCGACAGCTGGGACACTGTTGACGGGGATAGATGGGGCACTGGAGGAGAGATAACTGGGGCAGAGAAGACGGGGATAGCTGGGGCACTGGAGACGGGGCTAGCAGGGACACTGGAGACGGGGACAGCAGGGGCACTGGAGACGGGGCTAGCTGGGGCACTGGAGACGGGCATAGCTGTGGCACTGGAGATGGGGATAGGTGGGGCACTGGTGACGGAGATCGCTGGGGCCATGGAGATGTAGATAGCTGGGGCACTGGAGGCGGGGATAGCAGGTGCACTGGAGACGGGGATAGCTGGGACACTGGAGACGGGGATAGTTGGGGCACTGGTGACGGGGATAGCTGGGGCACTGGAGACAGGGGATTGATGGGGCTCCGGAGACGGGGATAGCTGGGGAAATGGAGACGGGGATAGCTGGGGCACTGGAGACGCGGATAGCTGGGGCACTGGCGACGGTGATAGCTGGGACACTGGAGACGGGGACAGCAGGAACACTGGGGACGGGGCGAGCTGGGGCACGGGAGACGGGGATAGCTGTGGCACAGGAGATGGGGATAGATGGGGCACTGATGCCGGAGATCGCTGGGGCCCTGGAGATGTAGCGAGCTGGGCCACTGGAGATGGGGGTAGCTAGGGACCTGGAGACGGGGATAGCTGGGACACTGGAGATGCCGACAGCTGGGACAATGTTGACGGGGATAGCTGGGGCACTGGAGGAGAGATAACTGGGGCATTGGAGACGGGGATAGCTGGGGCAGAGAAGACAGGGAAAGCTGGGGCACTGGAGACGGGGCTAGCAGGGACACTGGAGACGGGGACAGCAGGGGCACTGGAGACGGGGCTAGCTGGGGCACTGGAGACGGGGATAGCTGTGGCACTGGAGATGGGGATAGCTGGGGCACTGGAGGCGGGGATAGCAGGGGCACTGGAGATGGGGATAGCTGGGACATTGGAGACGGGGATAGCTGGGGCACTGGAGACAGGGGATTGATGGGGCACTGGAGACGGGGATAGCTGGAGATGGGGATAGCTGGGGCTCAGGAGACGGGGATAGATGGGGCACTGGTAGACGGGGATAGCTGGGTCACTGGTGACGGGGATAGCTGGGGCACTGGAGACGGGTATAGCTGGGGTACTGGAAGCGGGGCTCGCTGGCGCTCTGGAAACGGGGATACGTGGGGCACTGGAGAAGGGGCAGCTGGGGCACTGGCGACCGGGATAGCTGGGGCATTGGAGACTGGGATAGCTGGGGCACTGCAGACTGGGATAGCAGGGGCACTGGAGACGGGGATAGCTGGGGCATTGGAGACGGGGATAGCTGGGGCACTGTAGACCGGGTAACTGGGGCACTGGAGACGGGGTAGCAGGGGCCCTGGAGACAGGGATATCTGGGGCACTGGAAACGGGCATAGCTAGGGCGCTGGAGACAGGGATAGCTGGGGCACTGTAGACGGGATAGCTGGGGCACTGGAGACGGGGATAGCTGGGCACTGGAGACGAGAATAACTAGAGCATTGGATACGGGGATAGCTGAGGCAGAGAAGACGGGGATAGCTGGGGCACTGGAGCAGGGGATAGCTGGGGCACTGGAGACGGGGATAGCTGGGGCACTGGGAGACAGGGATAGCTGGGGCACTGGAGACGGGAATAGCTGGGGCACTGGAGACGGCGATATCTGGGGCACTGGATACTAGATAGCTGGTGCACTGGAGACGGGGATAGCTGGGGCACTGGAGACGGGGATAGCGGGGACACTGGAGATGGGGATAGCTGGGGACCTGGAGACGGAGATAGTTGGGGCACTGGAGACGGGGATAGCTGGGGCACTGGTGACGGGGATAGCTGGGGCACTGGAGACAGGGGATAGATGGGGCACTGGAGACGGGGATAGCTGGAGATGGGGATAGCTGGGGCTCTGGAGACGGGGATAGATGGGGCACTGGTAGACGGGGATAGCTGGGTCACTGGAGATGGGGATAGCTGGGTCACTGGAGACGGG
Source organism: Scyliorhinus torazame (assembly GCF_047496885.1). Taxonomy (NCBI): domain Eukaryota; kingdom Metazoa; phylum Chordata; class Chondrichthyes; order Carcharhiniformes; family Scyliorhinidae; genus Scyliorhinus; species Scyliorhinus torazame. Next base: position 19,842,928 of record NC_092725.1, on the reverse strand, counting down.
GATAGCTGGGTTACTGGAGACGGAGCTCGCTGGCGCTCTGGAGATGGGGATAGGTGGGGCACTGGAGAAGGGGCAGCTGGGGCACTGGCGATCGGGATAGCTGGGGCATTGGAGACGGGGATAGCTGAGGCACTGGAGACGGGGTAACTGGGGCACTGGAGACGGGGATAGCTGGGGCAGAGAAGACGTGGATAGCTGGTGCACTGGAGTCGGGGATAGCTGGGGCACTGGAGACGGGATAGCTGGGGCACTGGAAAAGGAGGATAGCTGGGGCACTGGAGACGTGGACCGCTGGGGCACTGGAGACATGGATAGCTGGAGACGGGGATAGCTGTGGCACTGGAGACGGGGATAGCTGGGGCACTGGGAGATAGCGATCGCTGGGGCACTGGATGCGGTAATAGCTGGGGCACTGGAGACGGGGATAGCTGGGGCACTGGAGACGGCGATAGCTGGGGCACTGGAGACATGGACATCTGGAGACGGGGATAGCTGGGACACTGGAGACGGGGTAGCTGGGCACTGGAGACGGGAATAACTGGAGCACTGGGGACGGGGATAGCTGGGGCAAAGGAGACGGGGATTGTTGGGGCACTGGAGACGGGGCAGCTGGGGCACTGCCGACAGGGATATCTGGGGCACTGAAGACGGGGATAGCTGGGGCAGTGGAGACGGGGAATCTGGGGCACTGGAGACAGGGATATCTGGGGCACTGGTGCCGGGGATAGCTGGGGCACTGGAGACGGGGCACCTGGGGCACTGGGGACGGGAATATCTGGCGCACTGGAGACGGGGATAGCTGGGGCACTGGAGACGGAGTTACCTGGGGCACTGGAGACGGGGCTAGCTGGGGCAGAGAAGACGGGGATAGCTGGGGCACTGGAGTCGGGGATAGCTGGGGTACTGGAGACGGGGTAGCTGGGACACTGGAGACAGGGATATCTGGGGCACTGGAGACGGGAATAGCTGGGGCACTGGAGACTGGGATAGCTGGGGCACTGTATACGGCGATAGCTGGGACACTGGAGACGGGGATAGCTGGGCACTGGGAGACGGAGATAGCTGGGGAACTGGAGACGGGGATAGCTGGGGCACTGGAGACGGTTATAACTGTGGCACTGGAGACGCGGATAGCTGGGGCACTGGCGACGGGGATAGCTGGGGCACTGGAGACGGGGATAGCAGGTGCACTGTGATTGCGGATGGTACACTGGAGACAGGGATAGCTGGGACACCGGAGAGGGGGATAGCTGGGACACTGGAGACCGGGATAGCTGGGACACCGGAGATGGGGTTATCTGGGGCACTGGGAGACGGGGATAGCTGGGGAACTGGAGACGGGGATAGCTGGGGCACTGGGAGACGGGGATAGCTGGAGCACGGGAGACGGGGATAGATGGGGCACTGGGGTTGGGGATAGTTGGTACACTGGAGACGGGGATAACTGGGGTACTGGAGACGGGTATAGCTGGGGCACTGGAGATGGGGATAGCTGGGGCACTGGAGATCAGGTTAGCTGGGACACTGGAGACGGGGATAGCTGGGGCACTGGAGACGGGGATAGCTGGGGCACTGGAGACGGGGATAGCTGGGGCACTGGAGACGGGGATAGCAGGGACACTGGAGACGGAGATAGCTGGAGCACGGTAGAGGGGGATAGCTGGTAGACTGGAGATGGGGATAGCTGAAACACTGGAGATGCGGGTAGCTGGGGACCTGGAGACGGGGATAGCTGGAACACTGGAGATAGGATAGCTGGGGAACTGGAGACGGGGATAGCTGGGACATAGAAGACGGGGAGAGCTGGGGCACTGGAGTCGGGGACAGCTGGGGCACTGGAGACGGGGTAGCTGGGACACTGGAGACAGGGATAGCTGGGGCACTGGAGACGGGAATAGCTGGGGCACTGGAGACGGGGTAGCTGGGATACTGGAGACAGGGATAGCTGGGGCACTGGAGACGGGAATAGCTGGGGCACTGGAGACTGGGATAGCTGGGGCACTGTATACGGGGATCGCTGGGACACTGGATACGGGGATAGCTGGGACACTGGAGACGGGGATAGCTGGGCACTGGGAGACGGGGATAGCTGGGGAACTGGAGACGGGGATAGCTGGGGCACTGGAGACGGCGATAGCTGGGGCACTGGAGACATGGACATCTGGAGACGGGGATAGCTGGGACACTGGAGACGGGGTAGCTGGGCACTGGAGACGGGAATAACTGGAGCACTGGGGACGGGGATAGCTGGGGCAAAGGAGACGGGGATAGTTGGGACACTGGAGACGAGGACAGCAGGGGCACTGGAGACGGGTTAGCTGGGGCACTGGAGATGGGGATAGGTGGGGCACTGGATATGTAGATAGCTGGAACACTGGAGACGGGGATTGCTGGGGCCCTGGAGATAGGGATAGCTGGGACACTGGAGATAGGGATCGCTGGAACGCTGTAGATGGGGGTAGCTGGGGACCTGGAGACGGGGATAGCTGGGACACTGGAGACGGGGTAGCTGGGCACTGGAGACGGGAATAACTGGAGCACTGGGGACGGGGATAGCTGGGGCAAAGGAGACGGGGATTGTTGGGGCACTGGAGACGGGGCAGCTGGGGCACTGGCGACAGGGATATCTGGGGCACTGAAGACGGGGATAGCTGGGGCAGTGGAGACGGGGAATCTGGGGCACTGGAGACAGGGATATCTGGGGCACTGGTGCCGGGGATAGGTGGGGCACTGGAGACGGGGCACCTGGGGCACTGGGGACGGGAATATCTGGCGCACTGGAGACGAGGATAGCTGGGGCACTGGAGACGGGGCTAGCTGGGGCAGAGAAGACGGGGATAGCTGGGGCACTGGAGTCGGGGATAGCTGGGGCACTGGAGACGGGGTAGCTGGGACACTGGAGACAGGGATATCTGGGGCACTGGAGACGGGAATAGCTGGGGCACTGGAGACTGGGATAGCTGGGGCACTGTATACGGGGATCGCTGGGACACTGGATACGGCGATAGCTGGGACACTGGAGACGGGGATAGCTGGGCACTGGGAGACGGAGATAGCTGGGGAACTGGAGACGGGGATAGCTGGGGCACTGGAGACGGTGATAACTGTGGCACTGGAGACGCGGATAGCTGGGGCACTAGCGACGGGGATAGCTGGGGCACTGGAGACGGGGATAGCAGGTGCACTGTGATTGCGGATGGTACACTGGAGACAGGGATAGCTGGGACACCGGAGAGGGGGATAGCTGGGACACTGGAGACCGGGATAGCTGGGACACCGGAGATGGGGTTATCTGGGGCACTGGGAGACGGGGATAGCTGGGGAACTGGAGACGGGGATAGCTGGGGCACTGGGAGACGGGGATAGCTGGGGCACGGGAGACGGGGATAGATGGGGCACTGGGGTTGGGGATAGATGGTACACTGGAGACGGGGATAACTGGGGTACTGGAGACGGGTATAGCTGGGGCACTGGAGATGGGGATAGCTGGGGCACTGGAGATCAGGTTAGCTGGGACACTGGAGACGGGGATAGCTGGGGCACTGGAGACGGGGATAGCTGGGGCACTGGAGACGGGGATAGCTGGGGCACTGGAGACGGGGATAGCAGGGACACTGGAGACGGAGATAGCTGGAGCACGGTAGAGGGGGATAGCTGGTAGACTGGAGATGGGGATAGCTGAAACACTGGAGATGCGGGTAGCTGGGGACCTGGAGTCGGGGATAGCTGGGACACTGGAGATGGGGATAGCTGGGGAACTGGAGACGGGGATAGCTGGGACATAGAAGACGGGGAGAGCTGGGGCACTGGAGTCGGGGATAGCTGGGGCACTGGAGACGGGGTAGCTGGGACACTGGAGACAGGGATAGCTGGGGCACTGGAGACGGGAATAGCTGGGGCACTGGAGACGGGGTAGCTGGGACACTGGAGACAGGGATAGCTGGGGCACTGGAGACGGGAATAGCTGGGGCACTGGAGACTGGGATAGCTGGGGCACTGTATACGGGGATCGCTGGGACACTGGATACGGGGATAGCTGGGACACTTGGGACGGGGATAGCTGGGCACTGGGAGACGGGGATAGCTGGGGAACTGGAGACGGGGATAGCTGGGGCACTGGAGACGGCTATAGCTGGGGCACTGGAGACATGGACATCTGGAGACGGGGATAGCTGGGACACTGGAGACGGGGTAGCTGGGCACTGGAGACGGGAATAACTGGAGCACTGGGGACGGGGATAGCTGGGGCAAAGGAGACGGGGATAGTTGGGACACTGGAGACGAGGACAGCAGGGGCACTGGAGACAGGTTAGCTGGGGCACTGGAGATGGGGATAGGTGGGGCACTGGATATGTAGATAGCTGGAACACTGGAGACGGGGATTGCTGGGGCCCTGGAGATAGGGATAGCTGGGACACTGGAGATAGGGATCGCTGGAACGCTGTAGATGGGGGTAGCTGGGGACCTGGAGACGGGGATAGCAGGGGCACTGTTGACGGGGATACCTGCGACACTGGAGACGAGGATAGCTGGGGCACTTGAGACACGTATAGCTAGGACTCTGGAGAAGGGGATAACTGGGGCACAGGAGACGGGGATAGCAGGGGCAGAGAAGACGGGGATAGCTGGGGCACTGGAGTCGAGTATAGCTGTGTCACTGGAGAGGGATAGCTGGGGCACTGGAGACGGGGTAGGTGGGGCACTGTAGGCAGGGATATCTGGGGAACTGGAGACGGGGTAGCTGTGCTAATGGAGACGGGATTGCTGGGGCACTGGAGAGGGGAATAGCTGGGGCACTGGAGACGGGGATAGCTGGGGCACTGGATACGGAGATAGCTGGGGCACTGGAGACAGGGATAGCTGGGGCAATGGAGACGGGGATAGCTGGGGCAGAGAAGACGGGGATAGCTGGGGCACTGGAGACGGGGCAGCTGGGGCACTGGCGACAGGGATATCTGGGGCACTGAAGACGGGGATAGCTGGGGCAGTGGAGACGGGGAATCTGGGGCACTGGAGACAGGGATATCTGGGGCACTGGTGCCGGGGATAGCTGGGGCACTGGAGACGGGGCACCTGGGGCACTGGGGACGGGAATATCTGGCGCACTGGAGACGGGGATAGCTGGGGCACTGGAGACGGAGTTACCTGGGGCACTGGAGACGGGGCTAGCTGGGGCAGAGAAGACGGGGATAGCTGGGGCACTGGAGTCGGGGATAGCTGGGGCACTGGAGACGGGGTAGCTGGGACACTGGAGACAGGGATATCTGGGGCACTGGAGACGGGAATAGCTGGGGCACTGGAGACTGGGATAGCTGGGGCACTGTATACGGGGATCGCTGGGACACTGGATACGGCGATAGCTGGGGCACTGGAGTCGGGGATAGCTGGGGCACTGGAGACGGGGTAGCTGGGACACTGGAGACAGGGATATCTGGGGCACTGGAGACGGGAATAGCTGGGGCACTGGAGACTGGGATAGCTGGGGCACTGTATACGGGGATCGCTGGGACACTGGATACGGCGATAGCTGGGACACTGGAGACGGGGATAGCTGGGCACTGGGAGACGGAGATAGCTGGGGAACTGGAGACGGGGATAGCTGGGGCACTGGAGACGGTGATAACTGTGGCACTGGAGACGCGGATAGCTGGGGCACTGGCGACGGGGATAGCTGGGGCACTGGAGAGGGGGATAGCAGGTGCACTGTGATTGCGGATGGTACACTGGAGACAGGGATAGCTGGCACACCGGAGAGGGGGATAGCTGGGGCACTGGGGTTGGGGATAGATGGTACACTGGAGACGGGGATAACTGGGGTACTGGAGACGGGTATAGCTGGGGCACTGGAGATGGGGATAGCTGGGGCACTGGAGACGGGGATAGCTGGGGCACTGGAGACGGGGATAGCTGGGGCACTGGCGACGGGGATAGCAGGGACACTGGAGACGGGGCAAGCTGGGGCACTGTAAAGGGGGATAGCTGGTAGACTGGAGATGGGGATAGCTGAAACACTGGAGATGGGGGTAGCTGGGGACCTGGAGACGGGGATAGCTGGGACACTGGAGACGGGGATAGCTGGGGCACTGGAGACAGGGATAGCTGGGAAACTGGAGATGCCGATAGCTGGGACACTAGAGACGGGGATAGCTGGGGAACTGGAGACGGGGATAGCTGGGGCATAGAAGACGGGGAGAGCTGGGGCACTCGAGTCGGGGATAGCTGGGGCACAGGAGTCGGGTAGCTGGGGCACTGGAGACTGGAATAGCTGCGGCACTGGAGACGGGGATAGCTGGGGCACTGGAGACGGTGTTAGCTGTGGCACTGGAGACGGGGATTGCTGGGGCACTGGGAGAGAGGGATAGCTGGGGCACTGGAGACGGGAATAGCTGGGGCACTGGAGACGGGGATAGCTGGGGCACTGGAGACGGGATAGCTGGGGCACTGAAGACGGGGATAGCTGGGGCACTTGAGACGGCGATAGCTGGGACACTGGAGACATGGATAGCTGGAGACGGGGATAGCTGGGACACTGGCGACGTGGATAGCTGGGCACTGGAGACGGCGGTAGCTGGGACACTGGAGACGGGGATAGCTGGGGCACTGGAGACGGCGGTAGCTGGGACACTGGAGACGAGGACAGCAGGGGCACTGGAGACGGGGTTAGCTGGGGCACTGGAGATCGGGATAGGTGGGGCACTGGAAATTTAGATAGCTGGAACACTGGAGACGGGGATAGCTGGGGCCCTGGAGATAGGGATAGCTGGGACACTGGAGATAGGGATCGCTGGAACGCTGGACATGGGGGTAGCTGGGGACCTGGAGACGGGGATAGCTGGGGCACTGTTGACGGGGATACCTGCGACACTGGAGACGAGGATAACTGGGGCACTGGAGACGGGAATAGCTGGGGCACTGGAGACGGGGATAGCTGGGGCACTGGAGACGGGATAGCTGGTGCACTGAAGACGGGGATAGCTGGGGCACTGGAGACGGGAATAGCTGGGGCACTGGAGACGGGGATAGCTGGGGCACTGGAGTCGGGGATAGGTGGGGTACTGGAGACGGGATAGCTGGGGCACTGGAGACGGGGTAGCTGGGGCACTGTAGACAGGGATGTCTGGGGCACTGGTGACGGGGTAGCTGTGGCACTGGAGACGGGGATAGCTGGGGCACTGGAGAAGCGGATAGCTGGGGAACTGGAGACGGGGATAGCTGGGGCACTGGAGACGGTGATAACTGTGGCACTGCAGACGCGGATATCTGGGGCACTGGAGACGGGGATAGATGGGGCACTGGGGTGGGGGATAGATGGTACACTGGAGACGGGGATAACTGGGGTACTGGAGACGGGTATAGCTGGGGCACTGGAGACGGGGATAGCTGGGGCACTGGAGACGGGGTTAGCTGGGGCACTGGAGACGGGGTTAGCTGGGGCACTGGAGACGGGGATAGCTGGGGCACTGGCGACGGGGATAGCTGGGGCACTGGAGACGGGGTTAGCTGGGGCACTGGAGACGGGGATAGCTGGGGCACTGGAGACGGGGATAGCAGGGACACTGGAGACGGGGCAAGCTGGGGCACGGTAGAGGGGGATAGCTGGTAGACTGGAGATGGGGATAGCTGAAACACTGGAGATGGGGTAGCTGGGGACCTGGAGACGGGGATAGCTGGGACACTGGAGACGGGGATAGCTGGGGCACTGGAGACGGGGTTAGCTGGGGCACTGGAGACGGGGTTCGCTGGGGCACTGGAGACGGGGATAGCTGGGGCACTGGAGACGGGGATAGCAGGGACACTGGAGACGGGCAAGCTGGGGCACGGTAGAGGGGGATAGCTGGTAGACTGGAGATGGGGATAGCTGAAACACTGGAGATGGGGGTAGCTGGGGACCTGGAGACGGGGATAGCTGGGACACTGGAGACGGGGATAGCTGGGAAACTGGAGATGCCGATAGCTGGGACACTAGAGACGGGGATAGCTGGGGAACTGGAGACGGGGATAGCTGGGGCATAGAAGACGGGGAGAGCTGGGGCACTGGAGTCGGGGATAGCTGGGGCACAGGAGTCGGGGATAGCTGGGGCACTGGAGACGGGTAGCTGGGGCACTGGAGACTGGAATAGCTGGGGCACTGGAGACGGGGATAGCTGGGGCACTGGAGACGGGGTTAGATGTGGCACTGGAGACGGGGATAGCTGGGGCACTGGAGACGGGGATTGCTAGGGCACTGAAGACGGGGATTGCTGGGGCACTGGGAGATAGGGATAGCTGGGGCACTGGGAGACAGGGATAGCTGGGACACTGGAGACGGGAATAGCTGGTGCACTGGAGACGGGGATAGCTGGGGCACTGGGAGACGAGGATAGCTGGGGCACTGAAGACGGGAATAGCTGGGGCACTGGAGACGGGGATAGCTGGGGCACTGGAGACGGGGATAGCTGGGGCACTGAAGACGGGGATAGCTGGGGCACTGGAGACAGGGATAGCTGGGGCACTGGAGACGGGAATAGCTGGGGCACTGGAGACGGGGATAGCTGGGGCACTTGAGACGGCGATAGCTGGGACACTGGAAACATGGATAGCTGGAGACGGGGATAGCTGGGACACTGGCGACGTGGATAGCTGGGCACTGGAGACGGGAATAACTGGAGCACTGGGGACGGGGATAGCTGGGACACAGGAGACGGGGATAGGTGGGGCACTGGAAATTTAGATAGCTGGAACACTGGAGACGGGGATAGCTGGGGCCCTGGAGATAGGGATAGCTGGAACACTGGAGATAGGGATCGCTGGAACGCTGGAGATGGGGGTAGCTGGGGACCTGGAGACGGGGATAGCTGGGGCACTGTTGACGGGGATACCTGCGACACTGGAGACGAGGATAACTGGGGCAATGTTGACGGGGATACCTGCGACACTGGAGATGGGGATAGCTGGGGCACTGGAGACAGGGATAACTGGGGCACAGGAGACGGGGATAGCTGGGGCAGAGAAGACGGGGATAGCTGGGGCACTGGAGTCGGGTATAGCTGTGGCACTGGAGACGGGATAGCTGGGGCACTGGAGACGGGGTAGGTGGGGCACTGTAGACAGGGATATCTGGGGAACTGGAGACGGGGTAGCTGTGGCACTGGAGACGGGAATAGCTGGGGCACTGGAAGACAGGGATAGCTGGGGCACTGGAGACGGGAATAGCTGGGGCACTGGAAACGGGGATAGCTGGGGCACTGGTTCGGGGATAGCTGGGGCACTGGAGACGGGGATAGCTGGGGCAATGGAGACGGGGATAGCTGGACCAGAGAAGACGGGGATAGCTGGGGCACTGGAGTGGGGGATTGTTGGGGCACTGGAGACGGGATAGCTGGGGCACTGGAGGCGGGGCAGCTGGGGCACTGGCGATAGTGATATCTGGGGCACTGAAGACGGGGTAGCTGGGGCACTGGAGACAGGGATATCTGGGGCACAGGAGCCGGGGATAGCTGGGGCACTGGAGATGGGGCAGCTGGGGCACTGGGGACGGGAACAGCTGGCGCACTGGAGACGGGGATAGCTGGGGCACTGGAGAATGCGATACCTGGGGCACTGGAGACGGGGATAGATGGGGCACTGCAGTCGGGGATAGGTGGGGCACTGGAGACGGGATAGCTGGGGCACTGGAGACGGGGTAGCTGGGGCACTGTAGACAGGGATGTCTGGGGCACTGGTGACGGGGTAGCTGTGGCACTGGAGACGGGAATTGCTGGGGCACTGGAGACGGGGATAGCAGGTGCACTGTGATTGTAGATGGTACGCTGGAGACAGGGATAGCTGGGACACCGGAGAGGGGGATAGCTAGGACACTGGAGACCGGGATATCTGGGACACTGGAGATGGGGTTATCTGGGGCACTGGGAGACGGGGATAGCTGGGACACTGGAGACGGGGATAGATGGGGCACTGGGGTTGGGGATAGATGGTACACTGGAGACAGGGATAGCTGGGACACCGGCGAGGGGGATAGCTGGGACACTGGAGACCGGGATAGCTGGGACACTGGAGAGGGGGATAGCTGGGGCACTGGAGACGGGGATAGCTGGGGCACTGGAGACGGGGATAGCTGGAGCACTTGAGACAGGGCTGGCTGGGGCACTGGAGACGGGGATAGCTGGGGCACTGGAGACAGGGATAGCTGGGACACTGGAGACGGGGGTAGCTGGGTCACTGGAGACGGGAAAGCTGGAGACGGGGATAGCTGGAACACTGGAGTCAGGGATAGCTGGGGCACTGGAGATGGGGCAGTTGGGGTACTGGAGATGGGAACAGGAGGGACACTGGAGATGGGGATGGCTGGGGTACTGGAGACATGGATAGCAGGGACACTGGAGAGGGGGGGTACCTTGGGCACTGGGGACAGGAACAGCTGGGGCAATGGAGACGGGAAAAGCTGGGGCACTAGAGGCTGGGATAGCTGCGGCACTGGAGACGGGGAGAGCTGCGACACTGGAGACGGGGATAGCTGGGGCATTGGAGACTGGTATCGCTGGCGCATTGGAGACGGGGATAGCTGGGGCACTGGAGGCGGGGTAGCTGGGACACTGGAGACGGGGATAGCTGGGGCACTGGAGACGGGGATAGCTGGGGCACTGGAGTTCGGATAGCTGGGACACTGGGAGACGGGGATAGCTGGGACACTGGAGACGGTGATAGCTGTGTCACTGTAGACGGGGATAGCAGGGACACGGGAGATGTGGATAGCTGGGGCACTGGAGATGGGGATAGCTGGGGCACTGGAGACTGGGATAGCTGGGACACTGGAGATGGGGATATCTGAGGTACTGGGAGACGTGGATAGCTGGGTCACTGGATACTGGGATAACTGGGGCACTGGAGACGGGGATAGCTGGGGCACTGGAGTGAGAGATAGCTGGGGCACTGGAGATAGGTATAGCTGGGGCACTGGAGATGAGGATAGCTGCTACATTGGAGACGGGAATAGCTGGGGCACTGGAGACGGGGATAGTTGGGGCAATGGAGACGGTGATAGCTGGCGCACTGGAGACGGGGATATCTGGGGCACTGGAGACGGGGATAGCTGGGGCACTGGAGACGGGGATAGCTGGACATGGGGATAGCTGGGACACTGGGGACGAGGATAGCTGGGGCACTGGAGATGAGGCTAGCTGGGGCACTGAAGACGCGGATAGCTGGAGACAGGTATAGCTGGGAGACGGGGATATCTGGGGCACTGGAGAAGGGGGAGCTGGGGCACTGGAGACGGGGATAGCTTGGGCACTGGAGATGGGGAAAGCTGGGGCACTGGAGACGGGGATAGCTGGGACACTGGAGACGTGGATAGCTGTGTCACTGTAGACGGGGATAGCTGGGACACTGGAGACGAGGATAGCTGGGACACTGGAGATGCGGATAGCTGGGACACTGCAGATGGGGATAGCTGGGACACTGGAGACGGGGATAGCCGAAGACAGGTATAGCTGGGAGACGGGGATACCTGGTGCACTGGAGACGGGGATAGCTGGGACATTGCAGCTGGGGATAGCTGGGGCACTGGAGATGGGTATTGCTGGGACACTGGAGATGGGGATAGTTGGGACACTGCAGATGGGGATAGCTGGGGCACTGGAGACTGGGATAGCTGGGACACTGGAGATGGGGATCTCTGGGGCACTGGGAGGCGGGGATAGCTGGGGAACTGGAGACGGGGATAGCTGGGTCACTGGAGACGGGGATAACTGGGGCACGACGCGGGGATAGCTGGGGCACTGGAGTTAGGTATAGCTGGGGCACTGGAGATGAGGATAGCTGGGACATTGGAGACGCGGATAGCTGGGGCACTGGAGACGGGGTTAGTTGGGGCAATGGAGACGGTGATAGCTGGCGCACTGGAGACGGGGATATCTGGGGCACTGGAGACGGGGATAGCTGGGGCACTGGAGACGGGATAGCTGGACATGGGGATAGCTGGGACACTGGAGACGGGGATAGCTGAGGCACTGGAGATGAGGCTAGCTTTGGCACTGGAGACGGGGATAGCTGGAGACAGGTATAGCTGGGAGACGGGGATATCTGGGGCACTGGAGACGGCGATAGCAGGGAAACAGGAGATGGGGATAGCTGGGGCACTGGAGACGGGGATAGCTGGGACACTGGAGATGGGGATAGCTGGGACATTGCAGATGGGGATAGCTGGGGCACTGCAGATGGTTATAGCTGGGACACTGGAGATGGGGATAGCTGGGGCACTGCAGACGGGGATAGCTGGGACACTGGAGATGGGGATATCTGGGGCACTGGGAGACTGGGATAGCCGGGGCACTGGGGACGGCGATAGCTGGGACACTGTTGACAGGGATAGCTGCGGCACTGGAGTCGGTGACAGCTTGGGCACTGGAGGCGGGGATAGCTGGGACACTGGGAGATGGGGTTAGCAGGGGCACTGGAGACGGGGATCGCTGGAGACGGGGATAGCTGGGACACTGGAGATGGGAATAGTTGGTGCATTGGAGACGGGGATAGCTGGGACACTGGAGTGAGTAATCGCTGGAGATGGGAATAGCTGGGACACTGGAGAAGGGGATGGCTGGGACACTGGAGACCTGGATAGCTGGGACACTGGAGATGGGGATATCTGGGGCACTGGGAGACGGGGATAGCTGGAGACGGTGTAAACTGGGACACTGGAGACAGGGATAGCTGGGGCACTGGAGATGGGGCAGCTGGGGCACTGGAGTTAGGGATAGCTGGGGCACTGGAGATAGGTATAGCTGGGGCACTGGGGACAGGAATAGCTGAGGCAATGGAGACGGGAATAGCTGGGGCACTAGAGGGAGGGATAGCTGGGGCACTGGAGACGGGGGCAGCTGGGGCACTGGAGACGGGGATAGCTGGACATGGGGATAGCTGGGACACTGGAGACGGGGACAGCTAGGGCACAGGAGATGAGGCTAGCTGGGGCACTGGAGACGGGGATAGCTTGGGCACTGGAGATGGGGAAAGCTGGGGCACTGGAGATGGCGATAGCTGGGACACAGGGAGTTAGGGAGCGCTGGAACGATGGAGACGCGGATAGCTGAGGCACTGTTGACATGGTTAGCTGGGGCACTGCGGTCGGGGGTAGCTTGGGCACTGGAGACGGGGATAGCTGGAGACGGGGATAGCTGGGACACTGGAGATGGGGATAGTTGGTGCACTGGAGACGGGGATAGCTGGAGACGGGGATAGCTGGGACACTGGAGATGGGGGTAGTTGGTGCACTGGAGACGGGGATAGATGGGACACTGGAGTGGGGAATAGCTGGAGATGGGGATAGCTGGGACACAGGAGAAGGGGATGGCTGGGACACTGGAGATGGGGATAGCGGTGGCACTGGAGACGTGGATAGCTGGGACACTGGAGAGGGGGATATCTGGGGCACTGGGAGACGTGGATAGCTGGGACACTGGAGATGGGCATAGCTGGGGCACTGGAGATGGGGATATCTGGGGCACTGGAAACACGGATAGCTGGGGCACTGGAGACGGTGATAGCTATGACACGAGATGGGAAGAGCTGGCGCACTGGATACGGGGGAGCTGGGGCACTGGAGACGGGGATAGCTGGGACACTGGTGATGGGAATAATTGGGGCACTGTAGACGGGGATAGCAGGGACACTGAAGATGGGAATAGATGGGACATTGCAGATGGGGATAGCTGGGGCACTGGAGATGGATATAGCTAGGACACTGGAGATGGGGATAGTTGGGACACTGCAGATGGGGATAGCTGGGGCACTGGAGACTGGGATAGCTGGGACACTGGAGATGGGGATATCTGTGGCACTGGGAGACGGGGATAGCTGGGGAACTGGAGACGGGGATAGCTGGGTCACTGGAGACGGGGATACCTGGGGCACTGGAGACGGGGATCGCTGTGGCACTGGAGACGGGGATAGCTGGACATGGGGATAGCTGGGACACTGGAGACGGGGATTGCTGGGGCACTGGAGACGGGGATAGCTGGGGCACTGGAGATGGGGCAGCTGGGGCACTGGAGTTAGGGATAGCTGGGGCACTGGAGATAGGTATAGCTGGGGCACTGGGGATGAGGATAGCTGGGACACTGGGGACAGGAACAGCTGAGGCAATGGAGACGGGAATAGCTGGGGCACTAGAGGCGGGGATAGCTGGGGCACTGGAGACGGGGATAGCTGGACATGGGTATAGCTGGGACACTGGAGACGGGGACAGCTGGGGCACAGGAGATGAGGCTAGCTGGGGCACTGGAGACGGGGATAGCTTGGGCACTGGAGATGGGGAAAGCTGGGGCACTGGAGACGGCGATAGCAGGGACACTGGGAGATGGGGATCGCTGGAACGATGGAGACGCGGATAGCTGAGGCACTGTTGACATGGTTTGCTGGGGCACTGCGGTCGGGGATAGCTTGGGCACTGGAGACGGGGATAGCTGGGACACTGGGAGATGGGGATAGCTGGGGCACTCGAGACGGGGATAGCTGGAGACGGGGATAGCTGGGACACTGGAGATGGGGATAGTTGGTGCACTGGAGACGGGGATAGCTGGAGACGGGGATAGCTGGGACACTGGAGATGGGGGTAGTTGGTGCACTGGAGACGGGGATAGATGGGACACTGGAGTGGGGAATAGCTGGAGATGGGGATAGCTGGGACACAGGAGAAGGGGATGGCTGGGACACTGGAGATGGGGATAGCGGTGGCACTGGAGACGTGGATAGCTGGGACACTGGAGAGGGGGATAGCTTGGACACTGGAGTCGTGGATAGCTGGGACACTGGAGATGGGGATATCTGGGGCACTGGGAGACGTGGATAGCTGGGACACTGGGGATGGGCATAGCTGGGGCACTGGAGATGGGGATATCTGGGGCACTGGAAACACGGATAGCTGGGGCACTGGAGACGGTGATAGCTATGACACGAGATGGGAAGAGCTGGCGCACTGGATACGGGGGAGCTGGGACACTGGAGACGGGGATAGCTGGGACACTGGTGATGGGAATAACTGGGGCACTGTAGACGGGGATAGCAGGGACACTGAAGATGGGAATAGCTGGGACACTGGAGACGGGGATAGCTGGGAAACTGGAGATGGGGAAAGATGGGACATTGCAGATGGGGATAGCTGGGGCACTGGAGATGGATATAGCTGGGACACTGGAGATGGGGATAGTTGGGACACTGCAGATGGGGATAGCTGGGGCACTAGAGACTGGGATAGCTGGGACACTGGAAATGGGGATATCTGTGGCACTCGGAGACGGGGATAGCTGGGGAACTGGAGACGGGGATAGCTGGGTCACTGGAGACGGGGATACCTGGGGCACTGGAGACGGGGATAGCTGTGGCACTGGAGACGGGGATAGCTGGACATGGGGATAGCTGGGACACTGGAGACGGGGATTGCTGGGGCACTGGAGACGGGGATAGCTGGGGCACTGGAGATGGGGCAGCTGGGGCACTGGAGTTAGGGATAGCTGGGGCACTGGAGATAGGTATAGCTGGGGCACTGGGGATGAGGATAGCTGGGACACTGGGGACAGGAACAGCTGAGGCAATGGAGACGGGAATAGCTGGGGCACTAGAGGCGGGGATAGCTGGGGCACTGGAGACGGGGATAGCTGGACATGGGTATAGCTGGGACACTGGAGACGGGGACAGCTGGGGCACAGGAGATGAGGCTAGCTGGGGCACTGGAGACGGGGATAGCTTGGGCACTGGAGATGGGGAAAGCTGGGGCACTGGAGACGGCGATAGCAGGGACACTGGGAGATGGGGATCGCTGGAACGATGGAGACGCGGATAGCTGAGGCACTGTTGACATGGTTTGCTGGGGCACTGCGGTCGGGGATAGCTTGGGCACTGGAGACGGGGATAGCTGGGACACTGGGAGATGGGGATAGCTGGGGCACTCGAGACGGGGATAGCTGGAGACGGGGATAGCTGGGACACTGGAGATGGGGATAGTTGGTGCACTGGAGACGGGGATAGCTGGAGACGGGGATAGCTGGGACACTGGAGATGGGGGTAGTTGGTGCACTGGAGACGGGGATAGATGGGACACTGGAGTGGGGAATAGCTGGAGATGGGGATAGCTGGGACACAGGAGAAGGGGATGGCTGGGACACTGGAGATGGGGATAGCGGTGGCACTGGAGACGTGGATAGCTGGGACACTGGAGAGGGGGATAGCTTGGACACTGGAGTCGTGGATAGCTGGGACACTGGAGATGGGGATATCTGG
The DNA here is from genome assembly GCF_047496885.1 of Scyliorhinus torazame. Taxonomy (NCBI): domain Eukaryota; kingdom Metazoa; phylum Chordata; class Chondrichthyes; order Carcharhiniformes; family Scyliorhinidae; genus Scyliorhinus; species Scyliorhinus torazame. The sequence goes on along the minus strand of NC_092725.1, from coordinate 19,826,677 downwards.
GGCACTGGGAGACGTGGATAGCTGGGACACTGGGGATGGGCATAGCTGGGGCACTGGAGATGGGGATATCTGGGGCACTGGAAACACGGATAGCTGGGGCACTGGAGACGGTGATAGCTATGACACGAGATGGGAAGAGCTGGCGCACTGGATACGGGGGAGCTGGGACACTGGAGACGGGGATAGCTGGGACACTGGTGATGGGAATAACTGGGGCACTGTAGACGGGGATAGCAGGGACACTGAAGATGGGAATAGCTGGGACACTGGAGACGGGGATAGCTGGGAAACTGGAGATGGGGAAAGATGGGACATTGCAGATGGGGATAGCTGGGGCACTGGAGATGGATATAGCTGGGACACTGGAGATGGGGATAGTTGGGACACTGCAGATGGGGATAGCTGGGGCACTAGAGACTGGGATAGCTGGGACACTGGAAATGGGGATATCTGTGGCACTCGGAGACGGGGATAGCTGGGGAACTGGAGACGGGGATAGCTGGGTCACTGGAGACGGGGATACCTGGGGCACTGGAGACGGGGATAGCTGTGGCACTGGAGACGGGGATAGCTGGACATGGGGATAGCTGGGACACTGGAGGCGGTGATAGCTGGGGCACTGGAGACGTGGATAGCAGGGACACTGAAGATGGGGATAGCTGGGGCACTGGAGACGGGGATAGCTGGGACACTGGAGACGGGAATAGCTGGGACACTGGAGACGGGGATAGCTGGGACATTGCAGATGGGGATAGCTGGGGCACAGGAGATGGGTATAGCTGGGACACTGGAGATGGGGATAGTTGGGACACTGCAGATGGGGATAGCTGGGGCACTGGAGACTGGGATCGCTGGGACACTGGAGATGGGGATATCTGTGGCACTGGGAGACGGGGATAGCTGGGGAACTGGAGACGGGGATATCTGGGGCACTGGAGACGGGGATAGCTGTGGCACTGGAGACGGGGATAGCTGGACATGGGGATAGCTGGGACACTGGAGACGGGGATTGCTGGGGCACTGGAGACGGGGATAGCTGGGGCACTGGAGACGGGGATAGCTGGACATGGGGGTAGCTGGGACACTGGAGATGGAGATAGTTGGGACACTGCAGATGGGGATAGCTGGGGCACTGGAGACGGGGATAGCTGGGACACGAGATGGGGATATCTGGGGCACTGGGAGACGGTGATTGCTGGGGCACTGGAGACGTGGATAGCTGGGACACTGGAGATGGGGATATCTGGGGCACTGGGAGACATGGATAGCTGTGACACTGGAGAAGGGCATAGCTGGGGCACTTGAGATGGGGATATCTGGGGCACTGGAGACACGGATAGCTGGGGCACTGGAGACGGTGATAGCTATGACATGAGACGGGGAGAGCTGGCGCACTGGAGACGGGGGAGCTGGGGCACTTGAGACGGGGATAGCTGGGGCACTGGAGACGTTGAAGCTGGGACACTGGTGATGGGGATAACTGGGGCACTGGAGACGGGGATAGCTGGAGACGGTGATAGCTGGGACATTGGAGACATCGATAGCTGTGTCACTGTAGACGGGGATAGCAGGGGCACAGGAGATGGGGATAGCTGGGGCACTGTAGACGGGGATAGCTGGGACACTGGAGATGGGGATAGCTGGGACATTGGAGACGGGGATAGCTGGGGCACTGGAGACGGGGATAGTTGGGGCAATGGAGACGGTGATAGCTGGCGCACTGGAGACGGGGATATCTGGGGCACTGGAGACGGGGATAGCTGGACATGGGGATAGCTGGGACACTGGAGATGGGGATAGCTGGGGCACTGGAGATGAAGCTAGCTGGGGCACTGGAGACGGGGATAGCTGGAGACAGGTATAGCTGGGAGACGAGGATATCTGGGGCACTGGAGATGGGGAAAGCTGGGGCACTGGAGACGGCGATAGCTGGGACACTGGGAGATGGGGATCGCTGGAACGATGGAGACGCGGATAGCTGAGGCACTGTTGACATGGATAGCTTGGGCGCTGGGGTCGGAGATAGCTTGGGCACTGGAGACGGGAATAGCTGGGACATTGGGAGATGGGGATAGCTGGGGCACTGGATACAGGGATAGCTGGGACACTGGCGATGGGGATAGTTGATGAACTGGAGACTTTGATAGCTGGGACACTGGAGTGGGGAATAGCTGGAGATGGGGATAGCTGGGACACTGGAGAAGGGGATGGCTGGGACACTGGAAATAGGGATAGCTGGGGCACAGGAGACAGGGATAGCTGGGACACCGGAGTGGCGGATAGCTGGGACACTGGAGACCTGGATAGCTGGGACACTGTAGATGGGGATATCTGGGGCACTGGGAGACGTGGATAGCTGGGACACTGGAGATGGGCATAGCTGGGGCACTGGAGATGAGGATATCTGGGGCACTGGAGACACAGATAGATGGGGCACTGGAGACCGTGATAGCTGTGACACAAGACGGGGAGAGCTGGCGCACTGGAGACGGGGGAGCTGGGGCACTTGAGACGGGGATAGCTGGAGACGGTGATAGCTGGGACACTGGGAGACGGGGATAGCTGGAACACTGTAGACGGCGATAGCTGATGCACTGGAGACGGGAATGGCTGGGACACTGGAGACGGGGCTAGCTGGGACACTAATCTGGCTGCTTCTCAATTCAGGATCTGTGTTGATTCTGTAGACTGGGTCTGAGAGGGGAGTAGCCAGATAAGTGGTGTTGAAATTTTACAGAGTGTTGGTCTTAATCTCCGGCGGAGGGTGGTGGGTAGGGTGGGGTAGGGGGGTGACGGAGCGTGATGAGGGTGTGTGAGCGGTGGGACGTGGGGGTGGTGTCTGTGGGGGCGCGATGGGAGGTGGTGGGGTGTGATGGGGTGGGGCGTGAGGTTGCGGGGCAGCGGTAGGGTGTGAGGGGGCGGGCGAGGGGGTGGGTCGAGGGGGGCGGGGCGAGAGGGGGCTGGGCGTGAGGGGGTGGCGTGTGACGGGGAGGGGCATGATGGGGTGGGGCGTGAGGAGGCGGGACATGATGGGGCGGGGCGAGGGGGTGGGGCGTGAGGTGGTGGGGAACGAATGAGTGGGACGTGAGAGGGTGGGGTATGAGGGGCAGGGATGGGTGTGAGGGGGCGGGGCAGGGATGGTGTGTGAGGGGGCGGGGCAGGGATGGTGTGTGTGGGGGTGGGGCAGGGATGGGGTGTGAGGGGGCGGGGCAGGGATGGTGTGTGAGGGGGAGGGGCAGGGATGGGTGTGAGGGGGAGGGGCAGGTATGGGGTGTGAGGGGGCGGGGCAGGGATGGTGTGTGAGGGGGCGGGGCAGGGATGGTGTGTGTGGGGGTGGGGCAGGGATGGGGTGTGAGGGGGCGGGGCAGGGATGGTGTGTGAGGGGGCGGGGCAGGGATGGTGTGTGAGGGGGCGGGGCAGGGATGGTGTGTGTGGGGGTGGGGCAGGGATGGGGTGTGAGGGGGAGGGGCAGGTATGGGGTGTGAGGGGGCGGGGCAGGGATGGTGTGTGAGGGGGCGGGGCAGGGATGGTGTGTGTGGGGGCGGGGCAGGGATGGGGTGTGTGGGGGTGGGGCAGGGATGGGGTGTGAGGGGGCGGGGCAGGGATGGGGTGTGTGGGGGTGGGGCAGGGATGGTGTGTGAGGGGGCGGGGCAGGGATGGGTGTGAGGGGGAGGGGCAGGTATGGGGTGTGAGGGGGCGGGGCAGGGATGGTGTGTGAGGGGGAGGGGCAGGGATGGGTGTGAGGGGGAGGGGCAGGTATGGGGTGTGAGGGGGCGGGGCAGGGATGGTGTGTGAGGGGGCGGGGCAGGGATGGTGTGTGAGGGGGTGGCGCAGGGATGGGGTGTGAGGGGGAGGGGCAGGGATGGTGTGTGAGGGGGCGGGGCAGGGATGGGGTGTGAGGGGGCGGGGCAGGGATGGGATGTGAGGGGGAGGGGCAGGTATGGGGTGTGAGGGGGAGGGGCAGGGATGGTGTGTGTGGGGGTGGGGCAGGGATGGTGTGTGAGGGGGCGGGGCAGGGATGGGGTGTGAGGGGGCGGGGCAGGGATGGGATGTGAGGGGGAGGGGCAGGTATGGGGTGTGTGGGGGCGGGGCAGGGATGGGATGTGAGGGGGCGGGGCAAGGATGGGGTGTGTGAGGGGGCGGGGCCTGGATGGGGTGTGAGGGGGCGGGGCAGGGATGGAGTGGTGTGTGGGGGCGGGGCAGAGATGGGGTGTGAGGGGGCGGGGCAGGGATGGGGTGTGTGGGGGCGGGGCAGAGATGGGGTGTGAGGGGGCGGGGCAGTGATGGGGTGTGAGGGGGCGGGGCAGGTATGGGGTGTGTGGGGGCGGGGCAGAGATGGGGTGTGAGGGGGCGGGGCAGGGATGGGGTGTGTGGGGGCGGGTCAGAGATGGGGTGTGAGGGGGCGGGGCAGGTATGGGGTGTGTGGGGGCGGGGCAGAGATGGGGTGTGAGGGGGCGGGGCAGGGATGGGGTGTGAGGGGGCGGGGCAGGGACGGGGTGTGAGGGGGCGGGGCAGGGACGGGGTGTGTGGGGGATGGGCACGGATGGGATGTGAGGGGGCGGGGCAGGGATGGAGTGGTGGGGGCGGGGCATGGATGGGGTGTGTGGGGGCGGGGCAGGGACGGGGTGTGTGGGGGAGGGGCAGAGATGGGGTGTGAGGGGGAGGGGCAGGTATGGGGTGTGTGGGGGCGGGGCAGAGATGGGGTGTGAGGGGGAGGGGCAGGGATGGGGTGTGTGGGGGCGGGGCAGAGATGGGGTGTGTGGGGGCGGGGCAGAGATGGGGTGTGAGGGGGAGGGGCAGGTATGGGGTGTGTGGGGGCGGGGCAGAGATGGGGTGTGAGGGGGAGGGGCAGGGATGGGGTGTGTGGGGGCGGGGCAGAGATGGGGTGTGAGGGGGAGGGGCAGGGATGGGGTGTGTGGGGGCGGGGCAGGAATGGGGTGTGTGGGGGCGGGGCAGAGATGGGGTGTGAGGGGGCGGGGCAGGGATGGGGTGTGTGGGGGCGGGGCAGAGATGGGGTGTGAGGGGGCGGGGCAGGGATGGGGTGTGTGGGGGCGGGGCAGGAATGGGGTGTGTGGGGGCGGGGCAGGGATGGGGTGTGAGGGGGCGGGGCAGGGATGGGGTGTGTGGGGGCGGGGCAGAGATGGGGTGTGAGGGGGAGGGGCAGGGATGGGGTGTGTGGGGGCGGGGCAGAGATGGGGTGTGAGGGGGCGGGGCAGGGATGGGGTGTGTGGGGGCGGGGCAGGAATGGGGTGTGTGGGGGCGGGGCAGGGATGGGGTGTGAGGGGGAGGGGCAGGGATGGGGTGTGTGGGGGCGGGGCAGAGATGGGGTGTGAGGGGGCGGGGCAGGGATGGGGTGTGTGGGGGCGGGGCAGGAATGGGGTGTGTGGGGGCGGGGCAGGGATGGGGTGTGAGGGGGCGGGGCAGGGATGGGGTGTGTGGGGGCGGGGCAGGAATGGTGTGTGAGGGGGCGGGGCAGGGATGGGGTTTGTGGGGGCGGGGCTGGGATGGGGTGTGTGGGGGCGGGGCAGGAATGGTGTGTGAGGGGGCGGGGCAGGGATGGGGTTTGTGGGGGCGGGGCAGGGATGGGGTGTGTGGGGGCGGGGCAGAGATGGGGTGTGAGGGGGAGGGGCATAGATGGGGTGTGAGGGGGAGGGGCAGGTATGGGGTGTGTGGGGGCGGGGCAGGAATGGGTGTGAGGGGGCGGGGCAAGGATGGGGTGTGTGGGGGCGGGGCAAGGATGGGGTGTGAGGGGGAGGGGCAGGTATGGGGTGTGTGGTGGCGGGGCAGAGATGGGGTGTGAGGGGGCGGGGCTGGGATGGGGTGTGTGGGGGCGGGGCAGAGATGGGGTGTGAGGGGGCGGGGCTGGGATGGGGTGTGTGGGGGCGGGGCAGAGATGGGGTGTGAGGGGGCGGGGCAGGGATGGGGTGTGTGGGGGCGGGGCAGGAATGGGGTGTGAGGGGGCGGGGCTGGGATGGGGTGTGTGGGGGCGGGGCAGAGATGGGGTGTGAGGGGGAGGGGCAGGTATGGGGTGTGTGGGGGCGGAGCAGAGATGGGGTGTGAGGGGGCGGGGCAGGGATAGGGTGTGTGGGGGCGGGGCAGGGATGGGGTGTGTGGGGGCGGGGCAGAGATGGGGTGTGAGGGGGAGGGGCAGGTATGGGGTGTGTGGGGGCGGGGCAGAGATGGGGTGTGAGGGGGCGGGGCAGGGATGGGGTGTGTGGGGGCGGGGCAGGGATGGGGTGTGTGGGGGCGGGGCAGGTATGGGGTGTGTGGGGGCGGGGCAGAGATGGGGTGTGAGGGGGCGGGGCAGGGATGGGGTGTGTGGGGGCGGTGCAGGAATGGGGTGTGAGGGGGCGGGGCAGGGATGGGGTGTGTGGGGGCGGGGCAGGGATGGGGTGTGTGGGGGCGGGGCAGGGATGGGGTGTGTGGGGGCGGGGAAGGGATGGGGTGTGTGGGGGCGGGGCAGGGATGGGGTGTGTGGGGGCGGGGCAAGGATGGGATGTGAGGGGGCGGGGCAGGGATGGAGTGGTGGGGGCGGGGCAGGGATGGGGTGTGTGGGGGCGGGGCAGGGATGGGGTGTGTGGGGGCGGGGCAAGGATTGGGTGTGAGGGGGCGGGGCAGGAATGGGGTGTGTGGGGGCGGGGCAAGGATGGGGTGTGAGGGGGCGGGGCAGGGATGGGGTGTGTGGGGGCGGGGCAAGGATGGGGTGTGAGGGGGCGGGGCAGGGATGTGGTGTGTGGGGGCGGGGCAAGGATGGGGTGTGAGGGGGCGGGGCAGAGATGGGGTGTGAGGGGGAGGGGCAGGAGTGGGGTGTGAGGGGGCGGGGCAGGGATGGGGTGTGAGGGGGCGGGGCAGGGATGGGGTATGTGGGGGCGGGGCAGGGATGGACTGTCTGGGGCGGGGCAGGGATGGAGTGTGTGGGGGCGGGGCAAGGATGGGGTGTGTGGGGGCGGGGCAGAGATGGGGTGTGAGGGGGAGGGGCAGGAGTGGGGTGTGAGGGGGCGGGGCAGGGATGGGGTGTGTGGGGGCGGGGCAGGGATGGAGTGTGTGGGCGCGGGGCAGGGATGGGGTCTGAGGGGGAGGGGCAGTGATGGGGTGTGTGTGGGCGGGGCAGGGATGGGGTGTGTGGGGGCGGGGCAGGGATGGGTGTGAGGGGGCGGGGCAGGGATGGTGTGTGAGGGGGCGGGGCAGGGATGGGGTGTGAGGGGCGGGGCAGGGATGGGTGTGAGGGGGCGGGGCAGGGATGGGTGTGAGGGGGCGGGGCAGGGATGGGGTGTGGGGGCGGGGCAGGGATGGGGTGTGAGGGGGCGGGGCAGGGATGGGGTGTGGGGGCGGGGCAGGGATGGGGTGTGAGGGGGCGGGGCAGGGATGGGTGTGAGGGGGCGGGGCAGGGATGGGGTGTGAGGGGGCGGGGCAGGGATGGGGTGTGAGGGGGCGGGGCAGGGATGTTGGTGTGAGGGGGAGGGGCAGGGATGGGGTGTGAGGGGGAGGGGCAGGGATGGGTGTGAGGGGGCGGGGCAGGGATGGGGTGTGTGGGGGCGGGGCAGGGATGGGGTGTGTGGGCGATGGGCAGGGATGGGGTGTGAGGGGGTGGGGCAGGGATGGGGTGTGAGGGGGCGGGGCAGGGATGGGTGTGAGGGGGCGGGGCAGGGATGGGGTGTGAGGGGGCGGGGCAGGGATGGGTGTGAGGGGGGCGGGGCAGGGATGGTGTGTGAGGGGGCGGGGCAGCGATGGAGTGTGAGGGGGCGGGGCAGGGATGGGTGTGAGGGGGCGGGGCAGGGATGGGTGTGAGGGGGCGGGGCAGGGATGGGTGTGAGGGGGCGGGGCAGGGATGGAGTGTGAGGGGGCGGGGCAGCGATGGAGTGTGAGGGGGCGGGGCAGGGATGGGTGTGAGGGGGCGGGGCAGTGATGGTGTGTGAGTGGGCGGGGCAGGAATGGGTGTGAGGGGGCGGGGCAGCGATGGAGTGTGAGTGGGCGGGGCAGGAATGGGTGTGAGGGGGCGGGGCAGGGATGGGGTGTGAAGGGGCGGGGCAGGGATGGGTGTGAGGGGCGGGGGCAGGGATGTGTGTGAGGGGGCGGGGCAGGGATGGGGTGTGAGGGGGCGGGGCAGCGATGGAGTGTGAGGGGGCGGGGCAGGGATGGGTGTGAGGGGGCGGGGCAGTGATGGTGTGTGAGTGGGCGGGGCAGGAATGGGTGTGAGGGGGCGGGGCAGCGATGGAGTGTGAGTGGGCGGGGCAGGAATGGGTGTGAGGGGGCGGGGCAGGGATGGGGTGTGTGGGGGCGGGGCAGGGATGGGGTGTGAGGGGGCGGGGCAGGGATGGGGTGTGAGGGGGCGGGGCAGGGATGGGGTGTGAGGGGGCGGGGCAGGGATGGGGTGTGAGGGAGCGGGGCAGGGATGGGGTGTGAGGGGGCGGGGCAGGGATGGGGTGTGAGGGGGCGGGGCAGGGATGGAGTGTGTGGGGGCGGAGGCAGGATGGGGTGTGTGGGGGCGGGGCAAGGATGGGGTGTGAGGGGGCGGGGCAGGGATGGTGTGTGAGAGGGCGGGGGCAGGTATGTGGTGTGTGGGGGCGGGGCAGGGGAGGGGTGTGAGGGGGCGGGGCAGGATTGGGTGTGTGGGGGCGGGGCAGTGTTGGGGTGTGAGGGGCGGGGCAGGGATGGTGTGTGAGGGGGCGGGGCAGGGATGGGGTGTGAGGGGGCGGGGCAGGGATGGGGTGTGAGGGGGCGGGCAGGGACGGGGTGTGAGGGGGCGGGGCAGGATGGGGTGTGAGGGGGCGAGGGGCAGGGATGGGGTGTGAGGGGGCGGGGCAGGGATGGGGTGTGAGGGGGCGGGGCAGGGATGGGGTGTGAGAGGGGGCGGGCAGGGAGGCGGTGTGAGAGGGGCGGGGCAGGGATGGGGTGTGAGGGGGCGGGGCAGGGATGGGTGTGAGGGGGGCGGGCAGGGATGGGTGTGTGGGGGCGGGGCAGGGATGGGGTTTGTGGGGGCGGGGCAGGGATGGGGGTGTGAGGGCGAGCGGGGCAGGGATGGGTGTGTGTGGGGGCGGGGGCAGGGATGGGGTGTGAGGGGGCGGGGCAAGGATGGGGTGTGAGGGGGCGGGGTAGGGATGGGGTGTGAGGGGGCGGGCAAGGATGGGGTGTGAGGGTGGCGGGGCAAGGGATGGGGTGTGAGGGGGCGGGGCAAGGATGTGGTGTGAGGGGGAGGGGCAGGAATTGGCGTGTGAGGGGGCGGGGCAAGGATGGGTGTGAGGGGGCGGGGCAGGATGGGGTGTGAGGGGTCGGGGCAGGGATGGGGTGTATGGGGGCGGGGCAGGATGGGGAGTGAGGGGCGGGGCAGGGATGGGGTGTAGTGGGGGCGGGGCAGGGATGGGGTGTGAGGGGGCGGGGCAGGGAGGGGTGTGAGGGGCGGGGCAGGGACGGGGTGTGTGGGGGCGGGGCAGGATGGGGTGTGAGGGGGCGGGGCAGGATGCGATGTGAGGGGGCGGGGCAAGGATGGGGTGTGAGGGGGCGGGGAAAGGATGGGATGTGAGGGGGAGGGGCAGGAGTGGGGTGTGAGGGGGCGGGGCAGGGATGGGGTGTGTAGGGGGAGGGGCAGGGATGGAGTGTGCGGGGGCGGGGCTAGGATGGGTGTGAGGGGGAGGGGCAGTGATGGGGTGTGTGGGGGCGGGGCAGGGATGGGGTGTGTGGGGGCGGGGCAGGGATGGGTGTGAGGGGGCTGGGGCAGGGATGGGGTGTGAGGGGGGCGGGCAGGGATGGGTGTGCGGGGGCGGGGCAGGGATGGGTGTGAGGGGGCGGGGCAGGGATGGTGTGTGAGGGGGCGGTGCAGGGATGGGTGTGAGGGGGCGGGGCAGGGATGGGGTGTGGGGGCGGGGCAGGGATGGGGTGTGAGGGGGCGGGGCAGGGATGGGGTGTGGGGGCGGGCAGGGATGGGTGTGAGGGGGCGGGGCAGGGATGGGTGTGAGGGGGCGGGGCAGGGATGGGGTGTGAGGGGGCGGGGCAGGGATGGGGTGTGAGGGGGCGGGGCAGGGATGGGGTTGTGAGGGGGAGGGGCCAGGGATGGGGTAGTGAGGGGGAGTGGCAGGGATGGGTGTGAGGGGGCGGGGCAGGATGGGGTGTGAGGGGGCGGGGCAGGGATGGGTGTGAGGGGGCGGGGCAGGGTTGGGGTGTGAGGGGGCGGGGCAGGGATGGGGTGTGAGGGGGCGGGGCAGGGATGGTGTGTGAGGGGGCGGGGCAGGGATGGGGTGTGAGGGGCGGGGCAGCGATGGAGTCGTGAGGGGCGGGGCAGGGATGGGTGTGGGGGGCGGGGCAGTGATGGTGTGTGAGTGGGCGGGGCAGGGATGGGGTGTGAGGGGGCGGGGCAGGGATGGGGTGTGAGGGGGCGGGGAAGGGATGGGGTGTGTGGGGGCGGGGCAGGGATGGGGTGTGTGAGGGGGCGGGGCAGGGATGGGGTATGAGGGGGCGGGGCAGGGATGGAGTGTGTGGGGGCGGGGCAGGGATGGGGTGTGTGGGGGCGGGACAAGGGAACGGGGTGTGAGGGGGCGGGGCAGGGATGGTATGTGAGAGGGCGGGGCAGGTATGGGGTGTGTGGGGGCGGGGCAGGATGGGTTGTGAGGGACGGGGCAGGGATGGTGTGTGAGGGTGGCGGGGCAGGGATGGTATGTGAGGGGGCGGGGCAGGGATGGTGTGTGAGGGGGCGGGGGCAGGGGTGGGGTGTGAGGGGGCGGGGCAGGGATGGGGTGTGTGGGGGCGGGCAGGGATGGTGTGTGAGGGGGTTGGGGCAGGGATGGGTGTGAGGGGGCGGGGCAGGGATGGTGTGTGTGGGGGCGGGGCAGTGATGGGGTGTGTGGGGGCGGGGCAGGGACGGGGTGTGTGGGGGATGGGCAGGGATGGGGTTTGTGGGGGCGGGACAGGGATGGGCGTGAGGGGGCGGGGCAGGGATTGGGGTGTGAGGGGGCGGGGCAGTGATGGGGTGTGTGGGGGCGGGGCAGGGATGGGGGTGTGTGGGGGCGGGCAGGGATGGGGTGTGAGGGGGCGGGGCAAGGATGGGGTGTGAGGGGGCGGGAGTAGGGATGGGGTGTGAGGGGGCGGGGCAGGATGTGGTTGTGTGGGGGCGGGGCAAGGATGGGGTGTGAGGGGGCGGGGCAAGGATGGGGTGTGAGGGGCGGGGCAAGGATGGGGTGTGAGGGGGCGGGGCAAGGATGGGGTGTGAGGGGGCGGGGCAAGGATGGGGGTGAAGTTGTGAGGGGCGGGGCAAGGATGGGGTGTGAGGGTGAGGGGCAGGAATGGCGTGTGAGGTGGGCGGGGCAAGGATGGGGTGTGAGGGGGCGGGGCAGGGATGGGGTGTGAGGGTCGGGGCAGGGATGGGGGTGTGATGGGGGCGGGGCAAGGGATGGGGAGTGAGGGGCGGGGCAGGGATGGGGTGTGAGGGGGCGGGCAGGGATGGGTGTGAGGGGGCGGGGCAGGGATGGGGTGTGAGGGGGCGGGGCAGGGACGGGGTGTGTGGGGGCGGGGCAAGGATGGGGTGTGAGGGGGCGGGGCAAGGATGGGATGTGAGGGGCGGGGCAAGGATGGGGTGTGAGGGGGCGGGGAAAGGATGGGGTGTGAGGGGGCGGGGGCAAGGATGGGGTGTAAGGGGGCGGGGGCAAGGATGGGGTGTGAGGGGGAGGGGCAGGAATGGCGTGTGAAGGGGCGGGGCAAGGATGGGGGTGTGAGGGGGAGGGGGCAGGAATGGGGTGTGTGGGGGGCGGGGCAAGGATGGGGTGTGAGGGGGCGGGGCAAGGATGGGTGTGAGGGGGCGGGGCAGGAATGTGGTGTGAGGGGGCGGTGCAGGGTTGGGGTGTGAGGGGGCGGGGCAGGGATGGGGTGTGGGGCGGTGGCAGGGTTGGGGTGTGAGGGGGCGGGGAAGGGATGGGGTGTGAGGGGGAGGGGCAGGGATGGGGTGTGAGGGGGCGGGGAAGGGATGGGGTGTGAGGGGGGCGGGAAGGGATGGGGTGTGAGGGGGAGGGGCAGGGATGGGGTGTGAGGTGGCGGGGCAGGGATGGGGTGTGAGGGGGCGGTGCAGGGTTGGGTGTGAGGGGGCGGGGAAGGGATGGGGTGTGAGGGGGAGGGGCAGGGATGGGGTGTGAGGGGGAGGGGCAGGGATGGGGTGTGAGGGGGCGGTGCAGGGTTGGATTGTGAGGGGTATGGGCAGTGGTGGGATGTGAGGGGGCGGGGGCAGGGATGGTGTGAGGGGGCGGGGCATGGATGGTGTGTGAGGGGGCGGGGCAGGGATGGGGTGTGTGGGGGCGGGGCAGGGATGGGGTGTGTGGGGGTGGGGTAGGGATTGGCTGTGAGGGGATGGGGCGGGAGGTGAGGGTGTGTGGGGGCGGGGCAGGGATTGGCTGTGAGGGGATGGGGCGGGAGGTGGGGTGTGTGGGGGGCGGGGCAGGGATGGGGTGTGTGGGGGCGGGGCAGGGATGGGGTTGTGAGGGGGCGGGGCAGGGATGGGGTGTGAGGGGGCGGGTCGGGGTTGGGTGTGAGGGGGCGGGGCAGGGATGGGCTGTGTGGGGGCGGGGCAGGGATTGGCTGTGAGGGGATGGGGCGGGAGGTGGGGTGTGTGGGGGCGGGGCAGGGATTGGGGTGTGTGGGGGCGGGGCTGGGATGGGGTGTGAGGGGGTGGGGCAGGAGTGGGGTGTGAGGGGGAGGGGCAGGGATGGGGTGTGAGGGGGCGGGGCAGGGATGGGGTGTGTGGGGGCGGGGCAGGGATTGGCTGTGAGGGGATGGGGCGGGAGGTGGGGTGTGTGGAGGTGGGGCAGGGGATGGGGTGTGTGTGGGGGCGGGGCAGGGATGGGGTGTGTGGGGCGGGGCAGCGATTGGCTGTGAGGGGTTGGGGCAGGGATGGGGTGTGAGGGGGATGGGCAGGGATGGGCTGTGAGGGGATAGGGCGGGAGGAGGGGTGTGTGGGGCGGGGGGTGGGGTGTCAGGGGATAGGGTGGGAGGTGGGGTGTGTGGGGGGTTGGGCTGGGATCGGGTGTGAGGGGGAGGGGCAGGGATGGGGTGTGTTTGGGGCGGGGCAGGGGTGGGGTGTGAGGGGGCAGGGCAGGGGTGGGGTGTGAGGGGGGCGGGGCAGGGGTGGGGTGTGAGGGGGTGGGGCAGGGGTGGGGTGTGAGTGTTTGGGGCAGGGGTGGGGTATGATGGGGGCGGGGCAGGGGTGGGGTGTGTGGGGGAGGGGCAGGGGTGGGGTGTGAGGGGGGCGGGGCAAGGATGGGGTGTGAGGGGCGGGGCAAGGATGGGGTGTGAGGGTGAGGGGCAGGAATGGCGTGTGAGGGGGCGGGGCAAGGATGGGGTGTGAGGGGGCGGGGCAGGGATGGGGTGTGAGGGGTCGGGGCAGGGATGGGGTGTGTGGGGGCGGGGGAAGGGATGGGGAGTGAGGGGGCGGGGCAGGGATGGGGTGTGAGGGGGCGGGGCAGGGATGGGGTGTGAGGGGGCGGGGCAGGGATGGGGTGTGAGGGGGGCGGGGCAGGGACGGGGTGTTGTGAGGGCGGGGGCAAGGATGGGCTGTGAGGGGGCGGGGCAAGGATGGGATGTGAGGGGGCGGGGCAAGGATGGGGTGTGAGGGGGCGGGGAAAGGATGGGGTGTGAGGGGGCGGGGCAAGGATGGGGTGTAAGGGGGCGGGGCAAGGATGGGGTGTGAGGGGGAGGGGCAGGAATGGCGTGTGAAGGGGCGGGGCAAGGATGGGGTGTGAGGGGGAGGGGCAGGAATGGGGTGTGTGGGGGCGGGGCAAGGATGGGGTGTGAGGGGGCGGGGCAAGGATGGGGTGTGAGGGGGCGGGGCAGGAATGTGGTGTGAGGGGGGCGGTGCTAGGGTTGGGGTGTGAGGGGGCGGGGAAGGGATGGGTGTGTGAGGGGGGCGGTGCAGGGTTGGGGGTGTGAGGGGGGCGGGGAAGGGATGGGGTGTGAGGGAGGCGGGGAAGGGATGGGGTGTGAGGGGGCGGGGAAGGGATGGGGTGTGAGGGGGAGGGGCAGGGATGGGGTGTGAGGTGGCGGGGCAGGGGATGGGGTGTGAGGGGGCGGTGCAGGGTTGGGGTGTGAGGGGGCGGGGAAGGGATGGGGTGTGAGGGGGAGGGGGCAGGGATGGGGTGTGAGGGGGAGGGGGCAGGGATGGGGTGTGAGGGGGGCGGTGCAGGGTTGGATTGTGAGGGGTATGGGCAGTGGTGGGATGTGAGGGGGCGGGGCAGGGATGGGGTGTGAGGGGGCGGGGCATGGATGGTGTGTGAGGGGGCGGGGCAGGGGATGGGGTGTGTGGGGGGCGGGGCAGGGATGGGGGTGTGTGGGGGCGGGGCAGGGATGGGGTGTGTGGGGGTGGGGTAGGGATTGGCTGTGAGGGGATGGGGCGGGAGGTGGGGTGTGTGGGGGGCGGGGCAGGGATTGGCTGTGAGGGGATGGGGCGGGAGGTGGGGTGTGTGGGGGCGGGGCAGGGATGGAGGGTGTGTGGGGGCGGGGCAGGGATGGGGTGTGAGGGGGCGGGGGCAGGGATGGGGTGTGAGGGGGCGGGTCGGGGTTGGGGTGTGAGGGGGCGGGGCAGGGATGGGCTGTGTGGGGGGCGGGGCAGGGATTGGCTGTGAGGGGATGGGGCGGGAGGTGGGGTGTGTGGGGGCGGGGCAGGGATGGGGTGTGTGGGGGCGGGGCTGGGATGGGGTGTGAGGGGGTGGGGCAGGAGTGGGGGTGTGAGGGGGCGGGGCAGGGATGGGGTGTGAGGGGGCGGGGCAGGGATGGGGTGTGTGGGGGCGGGGGCAGGGATTGGCTGTGAGGGGATGGGGCGGGAGGTGGGGTGTGTGGAGGTGGGGCAGGGATGGGGTGTGTGGGGGGCGGGGCAGGGATGGGGTGTGTGGGGGGCGGGGCAGGGATGGGGTGTGTGGGGGCGGGGCAGCGATTGGCTGTGAGGAGGTTGGGGCAGGGATGGGGTGTGAGGGGGATGGGCAGGGATGGGCTGTGAGGGGATAGGGCGGGAGGAGGAGGTGTGTGGGGGCGGGGGGTGGGGTGTCAGGGGATAGGGTGGGAGGTGGGGTGTGTGGGGGTTGGGCTGGGATCGGGTGGTGTGAGGGGGGAGGGGCAGGGATGGGGTGTGTGGGGGCGGGGCAGGGGTGGGGTGTGAGGGGGCAGGGCAGGGGGTGGGGTGTGAGGGGGCGGGGCAGGGGTGGGGTGTGAGGGGGTGGGGCAGGAGTTGGGGTGTGAGTGTTTGGGGCAGGGGTGGGGTATGATGGGGCGGGGCAGGGGTGGGGTGTGTGGGGGAGGGGCAGGGGTGGGGTTGTGAGGGGGGCGGGGCAGGGTGTGTGTGTGAGGGGGGCGGGGCAGGGGTGGGGTGTGAGTGTCTGGGGCAGGCGTGTGGTGTCAGGGTGTGTGTATCAGAGTCTCACACTCGCACACATTGTATACAAAACTTTACACACTCACACAAACACACACTCAAAAATTTTCATACACACGTACACACACTCACTTTCTCGCTCACACTCTCTCATAAACAGCTACTTACACACATTCACAGACTGACATACACATGAACTCACTACACACACACACTCGCTGACACACTCACACACACACTCACACACACCCTCGCTGACACACATACACTCGCTGACACACACACTCACTGACATACACACTCGCTGACACACACACAGTTGCAGACACACACTGTGTCACACACACTCACTGACACACATACACACACCCTGACACACATACACGCTCACTGACACATCCGCACACTCACTAACACACACACTGGTTGACACACACTCGCTGACCCACACACTTGTTGACACACACACACACACTCACTGACACAAACACTCACTAACATATACTTACTAACACACGCACTCTTACTCACTGACACACACTCTCTCTGACTCACACACTCGCTGACACACACACACACACTGATGCACGCACACTCACTAACACACATACTCACTGACACACACTCACTGACACACACTCTCTCTGACTCACACACTCACTGACACACACGCTCACACTCACTGACACACACACACTCGCTGACCCACACACTCGCTGACACACACGCTCACACACTCACTGACACACACACACTCGCTGACCCACACACTCACTGAGGCACACACTCACACTGACACACGCACACTCACTAACACACATACTCACTAACACACACACTCACATTCACTGACACACACACACTCTCTTTGACTCACTCACACACTCACTGACACACTCACTCACACTCACTAACACACACACACTGGTTGACACACACACTCGCTGACCCACACACACGCTGAAACACACACACACACACTGACTGACACACACTGACTGACACACACTCTCTCTGACTCATACACTCACTGACGCTCACACTCACTGACACACACACACTCGCGGACACACACACTCGCTGACACACACACACACACACTCACAGACACATGCACTCGCTGAAACACACAAACTCGCTGACACACACACTCCGTGACACACACACACTCACTGTCACACACTCTCGCTGACACACACACACTCGCTGACACACACACTCACTGACATACACACTCGCTAACACACACACACACTCGCTGACACACACATACACACACTCACACATACTCGCTGACACGCATTCGCTGGCACACACACTCACTGACACACACTCGCTGACACACACTCTCTGACTCACATACACACTCACTGACAAACACACTCACTAACACACACACTGTTTGACACACACTCGCTGACCCACACACTCGTTGACACACACACACACCCACTGACACAAACACTCACTAACACATATACTTACTAACACACGCACTCTTACTCACTGACACACACTCACTGACACACACTCTCTCTGACTTACACACTCGCTGACACACACACACTCACACACACACACTCGCTGACACACACACACTCCCTGACACACACACTCACTGACACACACTCGCTGACACACACACACAAAACCTCGCAGACGCACACACTCACTGACACACACTCACTAACACAGACACTCGCTGACACACACACACCCACCAACTCGCAGATGCACACACACACTCAAACACACACACTCGCTGACCCACACACATACACATTTTTGTGCAGTGTGCGATGGCGATGAATCGATTCTTTAACCCAGAGTGTGTCCTGTTGTATGTGGATCTGACAGTGACACACCTGAGTTCGATCTCACACTGCAGTGATTTTCAGGAGCAGCAAGAAATGAACCCCTCACAGCCCTGAGCATCGTCTATTCCCATTCCTGTCACAGTCACCTGTCCTTTCCAGCAAGCCTGTGCTAACTGCAGCTAACACGGTCAGCACTCACAGAGTTAGACAGTGAATGGCACAGAATATTGTTAAAACGGAGCAGTGAGAGTGACTAACACAGCGTGGACCACAATGTAGGGGAGAAAGTTAATGAGTTAATCCAAACACGGATGGGGAATCACACACTGAGTTCAAGCTGTCCTGGGAAAGGTTCCATCTGGACAGACACCTGGCTCCAAATGGTGACGGTGGAGAAGATAAATGTTTAACAGACAGACATTACAACAACTCTGAAACCATTAGACCAGAGAAGATTCATATTAGACACGAAACTCCCCCTCTACAAACACCCCTCAGAACAATCCCAGGACAGGTACAGCACGGGGTTAGATACAGAGTAAAGCTCCCTCTACACTGTCCCCATCAAACACTCCCAGGACAGGTACAGCACGGGGTTAGATACAGAGTAAAGCTCCCTCTACACTGTCCCCATCAAACACTCCCAGGACAGGTACAGCACGGGTTAGATACAGAGTAAAGCTCCCTCTACACTGTCCCCATCAAACACTCCCAGGGCAGGTACGGCACAGGGTTTAGATACAAAGTAAAGCTCCTCTACACTGTCCCCATTCAAACATTCCAGGACAGGTACAGCACGGGGTTAGATACAGAGTAAAGCTCCTCTACACTGTCCCCATCAAACACTCCCAGGGCAGGTACGGCACAGGGTTAGATACAGAGTAAAGCTCCCTCTACACTGTCCCCATCAAACACTCCCAGGACAGGTACAGCACGGGTTAGATACAGAGTAAAGCTCCCTCTACACTGTCCCCATCAAACACTCCCAGGGCAGGTACCGCTCAGGGTTAGATACAGAGTAAAGCTCCCTCTACACTGTCCCCATCAAACACTCCCAGGGCAGGTACAGCACGGGTTAGATACAGAGTAAAGCTCCCTCTACACTGTCCCCATCAAACATTCCCAGGACAGGTACAGCACGGGGTTAGATACAGAGTAAAGCTCCCTCTACACTGTCCCCATCAAACACTCCCAGTACAGGTACAGCACGGGGTTAGATACAGAGTAAAGCACCCTCTACACTGTCCCCATCAAACACTCCCAGGACAGGTACAGCACGGGATTAGATACAGAGTAAAGCTCCCTCTACACTGTCCCCATCAAACGCTCCCAGGACAGGTACAGCACGGGGTTAGATACAGAGTAAAGCTCCCTCTACACTGTCCCATCAAACACTCCCAGGACAGGTACAGCACGGGGTTAGATACAGAGTAAAGCTCCCTCTACACTGTCCCCATCAAACATTCCCAGGACAGGTACAGCACGGGGTTAGATACAGAGTAAAGCTCCCTCTACACTGTCCCCATCAAACACTCCCAGTACAGGTACAGCACGGGGTTAGATACAGAGTAAAGCACCCTCTACACTGTCCCCCATCAAACACTCCCAGGACAGGTACAGCACGGGATTAGATACAGAGTAAAGCTCCCTCTACACTGTCCCCATCAAACGCTCCCAGGACAGGTACAGCACGGGTTAGATACAGAGTAAAGCTCCCTCTACACTGTCCCCATCAAACACTCCCAGGACAGGTACAGCACGGGGTTAGATACAGAGTAAAGCTCCCTCTACACTGTCCCCATCAAACACTCCCAGGACAGGTACAGCACGGGGTTAGATACAGAGTAAAGCTCCCTCTACACTGTCCCCATCAAACGCTCCCAGGACAGGTACAGCACGGGGTTAGATACAGAGTAAAGCTCCCTCTACAGTGTCCCCATCACACACTCCCAGGACAGGTACAGCATGGGGTTAGATACAGAGCAAAGCTCCCTGTACACTGTCCCCATCAAACACTCCCAGGACAGGTGCAGCACGGGGTTAGATACAGAGTAAAGCTCCCTCTACACTGTTCCCATCAAACACTCCCAGGACAGGTACAGCACGGGGTTAGATACAGAGAAAAGCTCCCTCTACACTGTCCACATCAAACACTCCCAGGACATGTGCAGCACGGGGTTAGATACAGAGTAAAGCTCCCTCTACACTGTCCCCATCAAACACTCCCAGGACAGGTGCAGCATGGGTTAGATACAGAGCAAAGCTCCCTCTACAGTGTCCCCATCACACACTCCCAGGACAGGTACAGCATGGGGTTAGATACAGAGCAAAGCTCCCTGTACACTGTCCCCATCAAACACTCCCAGGACAGGTGCAGCACGGGGTTAGATACAGAGCAAAGCTCCCTCTACACTGTCCACATCAAACACTCCCAGGACAGGTACAGCACGGGGTTAGATACAGAGCAAAGCTCCCTCTATACTGTCCCCATCAAACACTCCCAGGACAGGTGCAGCACGGGGTTAGATACAGAGCAAAGCTCCCTCTACACTGTCCACATCAAACACTCCCAGGACAGGTACAGCACGGGGTTAGATACAGAGTAAAGTTCCCTCCACACTGTCCCCATCAAACACTCCCAGGACAGGTACAGCACGGGGTTAGATACAGAGTAAAGCTCCCTCTACACTGTTCCCATCAAACACTCCAGGACAGGTACAGCACGGGGTTAGATACAGAGAAAAGCTCCCTCTACACTGTCCACATCAAACACTCCCAGGACAGGTACAGCACGGGGTTAGATACAGAGTAAAGTTCCCTCCACACTGTCCCCATCAAACACTCCCAGGACATGTGCAGCACGGGGTTAGATACAGAGTAAAGCTCCCTCTACACTGTCCCCATCAAACACTCCCAGGACAGGTGCAGCATGGGTTAGATACAGAGCAAAGCTCCCTCTACACTGTCCACATCAAACACTCCCAGGACAGGTACAGCACGGGGTTAGATACAGAGAAAAGCTCCCTCTACACTGTCCCCATCAAACACTCCCAGGACTGGTACAGCACGGGGTTAGATACAGAGAAAATCTCCCTTTATACTGTCCCCATCAAACACTCCCAGGACTGGTACCACACGGAGTTAGATACAGTCATTTTGATGGGTGCAGATTGTTTTGTTATGCTCTTGGCGTAGCACGAGCTGCTTCCTTGATGTGCACTCTGACAAAGGAAGGTTCAGACTTGGAGGTAGCTTTAACACGTTTATTAAACTATTAACAATTCTCCTACTTGGATTCGACTCTCCTGCTAACCCTGCTATAGCTACTCAGGCTGACTAACCAGTCTGCTACAATCCCACGTGGTGGGAGTGATGTTCAATCAACCCTGTGTCTGTGCTCACTGAGTGTCTCCACTGGAAAGAGACTGAGCATGTGTGCTGTGTCCTGAATATATGGGTTGGTGTGATGCCCTCCTGTGGTAGTGTCACCTCTGTGTGTATCGTGAACTCCCATTGGTCGTGTCCTATCTTACTGACCTATTGGTTGACTGTCTTTGTGCCATATCTCTGGTGCAGGGTGTAGTGTATGTGCATTAACCCTTTGTGTACTTACAGTGATGCATATCGCCGCACAGAGGTGATTTATCAGTTCGGTTCGTGGGATGAAGGGAGAGGCTGGAAAAACTGCGATTGTCCTGCGAATGTTTGATGGAAATGCAGAGAGAGACTCAGAGAAAGAGATTGAGTAATAGAGAGAGAGAGAGAAAGAGAGACAGAGAGAGAGAGAGAGAGACTGAGACACAGAGAGGGAGGCAGTGAGAGAGACAGAGAGAGAGACAGAGACAGAGAGAGGCAGAGAGAGAGACACAGAGAGGGAGAGAGACAGAGAGAGAGAGTGAGACAGACAGAGAAAGGGGAAAGTCAGAGAGAGTGAGACAGAGAGAGAGGCATACAGAGAGAGGCAAAGAGATAGACAGAGAGAAAGAGACACATAGAGAGACAGAGCGAGAGAGTCAGTGAGAGACACAGTGCGAGAGAGAGACAGAAAGAGAGAGAGAGAGTGGCGTTAAGGGGTTAGGCTGGCAGCATGGGCTTAAGTAGGATGCCCCTTCCAAGGGCTGGTGCAGACTCGATGGGCCGAATGGCCTCCTTCTGCACTGTAAATTCTATGATTCTCTGAGACAGGGAGAAAAAGACGGAGGGAGTGAGACAGAGAGAGAGAGAGACACACAGGGAGACAGAGAGGCACAGACACAAAGAGACACAGAGAGAAAGCAGGACAGAGAGAGAGAGACAGAAAGAGAGAGAGAAGGACTGATAGAGAGAGAGAGAGAGAGAGAATGACTGATAGAGAGGGACAGAAAGATAGAGAGATGGACTGATTGAATGGAAGACCCAGAGAGAAGGGCAGAGGGACTGATCTATCAGAGAACGCTCCAAACATCAGCGCCATGCTCCTGCCCAACCTCAACATTCCACACTCAACCCTGCCCCACACCCCAGCTGATTGGCTGCTGAAACCATCGTCTGTGCCCTTCGTCACCTCGAAATCTGACTAACCCGACACACTGGACGCTGCTCTCTCATATCGGAACCTTCTGCTCACCCAAAACTCTGCTGCCCACCTCCCTGTCCTTGCGACACCATCCGTTAACCCTTCAACCTCACTGTGCCCTCTGACCCTAACAGGCCTCCCGGTCTGGCAACATTTTATAATCCACCTCCTCATTTTCAATATTCTCCTCATAGCCCCTCCCTATCTCTGTAACTTCCTCCATGGCCTCAAATCCCCTCCCTATCTCTGTAACCTCGTCCATGGCCCTCATACCCCCTCCCTATCTCTGTAACCTCCTCCACGGCCCTCATAGCCCCTCCCTATCTCTGTAACCTCCTCCACAGCCCTCATAGCCCCTCCCTATGTCTGTAACCTCCTCCATGGCCCCCATGCCCCCTCCCTATCTCTTTAACATCCTCCATGGCCATCATAGCCCCTCCCTATCTCTGTTACATCCTCCATGGCCCTCATACCTCCTCCCTATTGCTGAAAACTGCTCCATAGCCCTGATAGCCTCTCCCTGTCTCTGTAACTTCCTCCATGGCCCTCCTAACCCCTCCCTCTCTCTATTTCCTCCTCCAGTCCCCGACACCGTCCCTATCTCTGTACCCATCTCTTGCCTCTACAACCCTCCCTATTTATGTAATCTCCTCCAGCCCCTACAACCCTCCCTATTCCGTAACCTTCTCGAGCCCCTACAGCCCTCCCTATCTCTATAATCTCCTCCAGACACTACAACCCTACCTATCCCCTTAACCTTCTCCAGCCCCTACAATCCTCCCTATCTCTGTAACCTCCTCCAGCCACAACAACCTTCCCTATCTCTGTATCCACTCTTGAGCATGTTCCTTCTGGTTTCAGACAGTGGGTGCCTGGGTACGAATGCTCGTCAGTTGAAACATGTACAAATAAGCCACGGCAGGAGCGTGAATGATGATCTTCAGTTGGTTGCTCGTGGAGGCACTATCACACTCAGGAGTCTTCCACTAGTGCTGCTTAATTACAGTAACAGCACCTAATTGTAGCGTTTTACAAGTTAATCTCCTGCAATACAAATTGTTGTGATTGGCTGGAAATTGGGCATTCTTCAGTGTGTCCGGATATGACAAGATTTGGTTAAGATGCCACCCGCCCCCTCTTTTCAGCAACATCTTGTTTATTTTTCTTTTGAGCCAGGTGAGAGTGCCCCCCAGTGTCGATTTGCTCGCGGCTGTATCCACCCCACCCCGTGTGCCTGGGACCCGAAACCGTTGCAATCTTTCTGAACTATTGCCGGGAAATCTGTGGGAGATGGTGAAAGTTATGCTCTTGGTGCTTGGAGTTCTGGCGCTGACTCAGTCTGTCACAGCCCCCTGGAATTCACCCCCGTGGATTACACACGGTCAGTAACAACCACATTGGGTCGCGGTGTGTGTGTGTGGGGGGGGGGGTTATTTGCAATCTGCTCCACAAAACGGCAGTGGACTGTCACATTCAGAGCGCAAACTCTTTATAAATAGGGGGGGGGATTAGGCTATGTTGAAACAGTTCTGCAACTGTACCCCTCCCCCACTCGTTCTACATTCCCCCCCTTGAGGGGGGTGGGGGGAAATCATCCTCTCAGTAGCCACCCCCTCTCAGAATCTGAGACGCTTCAATGAGATCGCCTCTTGTTCTTCCAAACTCCAATGGACGCGGACGCCGACCTGCTCAAACCTCGGCTCATGTGGGGCATTCCGAGGCAGACATCTTTCCTCGCCTCTGTCCAAAATGGCTGACCCCTTATTCCGAGTCTGTGACTCCCCTCTCCCCGTGTTCTGCTGGTGGAGAGTGGGGTGGGGGCGGACCGGGAAACAGCCCGACCCTATCACACCACTTTCGATGGGATAACCACTCCAGCGAAGAACTGGCTCGTAACTGGTGCCGTCACCGGGCTGTCTTTATGCAGGGCAGCACGGTGGCACAGTGGTTAGCACTGCTGCCTCATAGCTCCAGGGACCCGGGTTCGATTCTGGCCTTGTGTGACTGTGCGGAGCCTGCACGTTCTCCCCGTGTCTGCGTGGGTTCCTCCGGGTGCTCCGGTTTCCTCCACAGTCCAAAGATATACAGGTTCGATGGGCTGGCCGTGATTAATTGCCCCTTAATGTCCAGATGTTTTGGTGGAGTTAATGGGTGGGAGCATGTTCCCAGCTAGGGTGCTCTTTCCAATGGTCCATGCAGACTCGATGGGCCAAATTGCCCCCCACTAGAGTGCAGTGATTTTACAATACCGGAACTGCAGGGGATCCAGACTCTGGAATATTTGAGGGATGTTCTCGGCGCCTTCAAGGTTGCGGAACAAACGTGACCGAGTTGGACGTACTGTCACATTCTCAGCGGAGACAAGTAATGTTTGAAGTGAAATTCTAAATCCCGAGTGCTAACTGAAAGAATTCATCTTTCAGGTCAAAAATATAAACATTGTTTATTACACATGAGTCAAACAATATACCAAACTAACCCGAACCTTAGCCCCACATTCCTTAGGTTCTAGGTTTACCTCCACTCAGGAATTCCAGTACACTTTACACACTTCCCTTGAGGGGTTATTCACCTCTCCTGGGGTCAAATTAACATGTGCCACAGCTCTCAGGAATTCACTTTGATTCAACGCCATTCTCCGAGGGTTTCTTGGGACCCTTCCACTGGTATCAGACTAGGAGGACCCTCCAATCCTTTTATGTCACCCCATGGTTGTGAATTGTCAGCCATGGTCGTAGTGAATGGTGGGCAAGACGCCATGAGGTGAAAGGATCAGGAAACAGAAGGGACACAGATTTAAGGCGATTGGTAAACAGAAGCGATGGGGACACAAGGATAAATCTTTTCACATAAACCAGTGGTTAGGATCTGGGAAGCATTGCCCAAGAATGTGGTGGAGGCAGGTTCAAACATTTTTTGCAAAAGGGCGCAGAATAATTATCTGAAGGGAAACGACATGTAGGATTCCCTGGAAGAGCGGGAGAAGGTCAGTCTTTTCACAATGAGCTACCATGAACATGACAGGCTAAATGCATCCGAGCCCGCTTTAACCAATCTATCAAACGATAATTCTCCCTGCCCCCCCCTCCCCCCCCCCCCCCCCACCGCCCAATCCCCACGACACAGATATTCCTTTGGAAATAGCCAAGAGCACAATTTGCAGGATTAAATCATGAACAATGTAGTGAGAGTAGGAAATCTGCTAGGGAATCCATTGAGGGGCTTGTAGGTTTAGCGTGTCTCCTGGCTTATTTGACCCCCCTCCCCACCCCCCCCCCCACCCCACCTGTACCCCCAACAATCCTTTCAAAGATGCTGAAGGATAGAACCGCGACGCACTTTATTTGCAGAGGTGCACATTACACGCACGCACCTCCTAACCCAGTCCGCAGAATTTTAGTTTCTTCCTATTCCCAGGGGAAGGGACCTGCAGTTCAATAACGAATCACGTCCCACGCATGGCATTAAACACATGTAACGCCCATCTCCGCCAAGACGGCCTGGCTAAATGGTTTCTCCCTCTTTGCTCCTAGGGGTGGTGTACACGTGCAAGATGACGAGATCGCATTGCCGCCGACGCGCCTGCTGGGGTAGCGAGCTGAAGATCAAGATTCGGTGCCCACAAGGGTTCCACTGCTGTCGCAGCAAGGAATTGATGATGATGGACCTCCTGGCTGCCCAGGCACTCAGCATTTACAATACCTAGGCGTTGGACGCGGGAAGGAGCACTAACTCCCAGGAGCCAACCTCCCCGACGTTGGCTGTGTAACACCAGGCCGCGTGTGGACTGAAATAAAACCATTCAGCACAGGCTCTTCTCCCTGTCTCATTCTTCACTCCAAATGGATGGGCGGAGGTGTGGGGACGGTGACGTGGGACAGACCCCTCACGATTGATACAGTGCCAGGACCCACACCGGGCAAAGCATGCAGACGAGCTAAATCACTGAGAGTGGCAGGAGTGGTTAATAAAGCAAACAATATCCTCGTGTTATTAACAAGGACGTGCAGTACCAGAGCATGAAGCTTTACTCTGTATCTAACCCCGTGCTGTACCTGTCCTGGGAGAGTTTGATGGGGACAGTGTAGAGGGAGCTTTACTCTGTATCTAAACCCATGCTGTACTTGAGCTGGGAGTGTATGATGGGGACAGTGTAGAGGGATCTTTACTCTGTATCTAACCCCATGCTGTACCTGTCCTGGGGGTGTTTGATGGGGACAGTGTAGAGGGAGCTTTACTCTGTATCTAACCCCGTGCTGTACCTGTCCTGCGAGTGTTTAATGGGAACAGTGTAGAGGAAGCTTTACTCTGTATCTAACCCCGTGCTGTACCTGTCCGGGGAGTGTTTGATGGGGACAGTGTAGAAGGAGCTTTACTCTGTATCTAAGCCCGTGTTGTACCTGTCCTGGGAGTGTTTGATAGGGACAGTGTAGAGGGAGCTTTACTCTGTATCTAACCCCGTGCTGTACCTGTCCTGGGAGTGTTTGATAGGGACAGTGTAGAGGGAGCTTTACTCTGTATCTAACCCCGTGCTGTACCTGTCCTGGGAGTGTTTGATGGGGACAGTGGAGAGGGAGCTTTACTCTGTATCTAACCCCGTGCTGTACCTGTCCTGGGAGTGTTTAATGGGAACAGTGTAGAGGAAGCTTTACTCTGTATCTAACTCCATGCTGTACCTGTCCGGGGAGTGTTTGATGGGGACAGTGTAGAAGGAGCTTTACTCTGTATCTAAGCCCGTGTTGTACCTGTCCTGGGAGTGTTTGATAGGGACAGTGTAGAGGGAGCTTTACTCTGTATCTAACCCCGTGCTGTACCTGTCCTGGGAGTGTTTGATAGGGACAGTGTAGAGGGAGCTTTACTCTGTATCTAACCCCGTGCTGTACCTGTCCTGGGAGTGTTTGATGGGGACAGTGTAGAGGGAGCTTTACTCTGTATCTGATCCAGTGCTGTACCTGTCCTGGGAGTGTTTGATTGGGGCAGTGTAGAGGGAGCTTTACTCTGTATCTAACCCCGTGCTGTACCTGTCCTGGAAGTGTTTGATGGGGAGAGTGTAGAGGGAGCTTTACTCTGTACCTAACCTCGTGCTGTACCTGTCCTGGGAGTGTTTGATGGGGACAGTGTAGAGGGAGCTTTACTCTTTACCTAACCTCGTGCTGTACCTGTCCTGGGAGTGTTTGATGGGGGCAGTGTAGAGGTTGCTTTACTCTGTATCTAACCCCGCGCTGTACCTGTCCTGGGAGTCTTTGATGGGGACAGTGTAGAGGGAGATTTACTCTGTATCTAACCCCGTGCTGTACCTGTCCTGGGAGTGTTTGATGGGGACAGTGTAGAGGGAGCTTTACTCTGTACCTAACCTCGTGCTGTACCTGTCCTGGGAGTGTTTGATGGGGACAGTGTAGAGGGAGCTTTACTCTGTACCTAACCTCGTGCTGTACCTGTCCTGAGAGTGTTTGATGGGGACAGTGTAGAGGGAGCTTTAATCTGTATCTAACCCCGTGCTGTACCTGTCCTGGAAGTGTTTGATGGGGACAGTGTAGAGGGAGCTTTACTCTGTACCTAACCTCGTGCTGTACCTGTCCTGGGAGTGTTTGATGGGGACAGTGTAGAGGTTGCTTTACTCTGTATCTAACCCCGTGCTGTACCTGTCCTGGGAGTCTTTGATGGGGACAGTGTAGAGGGAGCTTTACTCTGTATCTAATCCAGTGCTGTACCTGTCCTTGGAGTGTTTGATTAGGGCAGTGTAGAGTGAAATTTACGCTGTATCTGACCCCATGCTGTACATGTCCTGGGAGTGTTTGATGGGGACAGTGTAGAGGGAACTTCACTCTGTATCTAACCCCGTGCTGTACCTGTCCTGGGAGTGATTGATGGAGACAGTGTAGAGGGTGCTTTACTCTGTATCCAGCCCTGTGATGTATCTGTCCTGGGTGTGTTTGATTGGGGCAGTGTAGAGGTTGCTTTACTCTGTATCTAACCCTGTGCTGTACCTGTCCTGGGAGTGTTTGATGGGGACAGTGTAGAGGGAACTTTACTCTGTATCTAACCCCATGTTGAACCTGTCCTGGTAATGTTTGATGGGGGCAGTGTAGAATGAACTTCACTCTGTATCTAACCCCGTGCTGTACCTGTCCTGGGAGTGTGTGATGGGGACAGTGTAGAGGGAGCTTTACTCTGTATCTAAACCCGTGCTGCACCTGGCCTGGGAGTGTTTGAAGGGGACAGTGTAGAGGGAGCTTTACTCTGTATCCCGCCCCGTGCTGTACCTGTCCTGGGAGTGTTTGATAGGGACTGTGTAGAGGGAAAATTACGCTGTATCTGACCCCATGCTGTACCTGTCCTGGGAGTGTATGATGGGGACAGTGTTGAGGGAGCTTTACTCTGTATCTAATCCCGTGCTGTGGCTGTCCTGGGAGTGTTTGATGGGGACAGTGTAGAGGGAGCTTTACTCTGTATCTAACTCCGTGCTGTACCTGTCCTGGGAGTGTTTGATGGGGACATTATAGAGAGAGCTTTGCTCTGTATCTAACCCCGTGCTGTACCTGTCCTGGGAGTGTTTGATGCGGACAGTGTAGAGGGAGATTTACTCTGTATCTAACCCCTTGCTGTACCTGTCCTGGGAGTGTTTGATGGAGCGAGTGTAGAGGGTGCTTTACTCTGTATCCAGCCCCGTGCTGTACCTGTCCTGGGAGTGTTTCATGGAGACAGTGTAAAGGGAGCTTTACCCTGTATCCACCCCCGTGCTGTACCTGTCTGGGATTGTTTGATGGGGACAGTGTAGAGGGAGCTTTACTCTGTATCTCACGCCGTGCTGTACCTGTCCTGGAGTGTTTGATGGCGACAGTGTAGAGGGAGCTTTACTCTCTATCTAACCCCATGTTGTACCTGTCCTGAGAATGTTTGATGGGGGCAGTGTAGAGTGAACCTCACTCTTTATCTAACCCCGTGCTGTACCTGTCCTGGGAGTGTTTGATGGAGAGAGTGTAGAGGGTGCTTTACTCTGTATCCTGCCCCGCGATCTATCTGTCCTGGGTGTGCTTGATTGGGGCAGTGTAGAGGGTTCTTTACTCTGTATCTAACCCCCTGCTGTACCTGTCCTGGGAGTGTTTGATGGGGACAGTGTGGAAGGAGCTTTACTCTGTATCTGGCCCCGTGCTGTATCTGTCCTGGGAGTGTTTGATGGGGAAAGTGTAGAGGGAGCTTTACTCTGTATCTAACCCCGTGCTGTACCTGTCCTGGGAGTGTTTGATGGGGACAGTGTGGAAGGAGCTTTACTCTGTATCTAACCCTGTGCTGTTTCTGTCCTGGGAGTGTTTGATGGGGACAGTGTAGAGGGAGCTTTACTCTGTATCTAACCCCGTGCTGTACCTGTCCTGGGAGTGTTTGATGGGGACAGTGTAGGGGGAGCTTTACTCTGTATCTAAGTCCGTGCTGTGCCTGTCCGGGAGTGTTTGATGGGGACAGTGTAGAGGGATCTTTACTCGGTATCTAACCCGGTGCTGTACCTGTCCTGGGAGTGTTTGATGGGGACAGTGTAGAGGGAGCTTTACTCAGTATCCAGCCCCGTGCTGTACCTGTCTGGGATTGTTTGATGGGGACAGTGTAGAGGGAGCTTTACTCTGTACCTCACCCCGTGCTGTACCTGTCCTGGAGTGTTTGATGGCGACAGTGTAGAGGGAGCTTTACTCTCTATCTAACCCCATGTTGTACCTGTCCTGAGAATGTTTGATGGGGGCAGTGTAGAGTGAACCTCACTCTTTATCTAACCCCGTGCTGTACCTGTCCTGGGAGTGTTTGATGGAGAGAGTGTAGAGGGTGCTTTACTCGGTATCCTGCCCCGCGATCTATCTGTCCTGGGTGTGCTTGATTGGGGCAGTGTAGAGGGTTCTTTACTCTGTATCTAACCCCCTGCTGTACCTGTCCTGGGAGTGTTTGATGGGGACAGTGTGGAAGGAGCTTTACTCTGTATCTAGCCCCGTGCTGTATCTGTCCTGGGAGTGTTTGATGGGGAAAGTGTAGAGGGAGCTTTACTCTGTATCTAACCCCGTGCTGTACCTGTCCTGGGAGTGTTTGATGGGGACAGTGTGGAAGGAGCTTTACTCTGTATCTAACCCTGTGCTGTTTCTGTCCTGGGAGTGTTTGATGGGGACAGTGTAGAGGGAGCTTTACTCTGTATCTAACCCCGTGCTGTACCTGTCCTGGGAGTGTTTGATGGGGACAGTGTAGGGGGAGCTTTACTCTGTATCTAAGTCCGTGCTGTGCCTGTCCGGGAGTGTTTGATGGGGACAGTGTAGAGGGATCTTTACTCGGTATCTAACCCGGTGCTGTACCTGTCCTGGGAGTGTTTGATGGGGACAGTGTAGAGGGAGCTTTACTCAGTATCCAGCCCCGTGCTGTACCTGTCTGGGATTGTTTGATGGGGACAGTGTAGAGGGAGCTTTACTCTGTACCTCACCCCGTGCTGTACCTGTCCTGGAGTGTTTGATAGGGACAGTGTAGAGGGAGCTTTACTCTGTATCTAACCCCGTGCTGTACCTGTCCTGGGAGTGTTTGATGGGGACAGTGTAGAGGGAGCTATATTCTGTATCTAACCCGTGCTGTACCTGTCCTGGGAGTGTTTGATGGGGACAGTGTAGAGGGAGCTTTACTCTGTATCTAACCCCGTGCTGTACCTGTCCTGGGAGTGTTTGATGGGGACAGTGTAGAGGGAGCTATATTCTGTATCTAACCCGTGCTGTACCTGTCCTGGGAGTGTTTGATGGGGACAGTGTAGAGGGAGCTTTACTCTGTATCTAACCCTGTGCTGTTTCTGTCCTGGGAGTGTTTGATGGGGACAGTGTAGAGGGAGCTTTACTCTGTATCTAACCCCGTGCTGTACCTGTCCTGGGAGTGTTTGATGGGGACAGTGTAGGGGGAGCTTTACTCTGTATCTAAGTCCGTGCTGTGCCTGTCCGGGAGTGTTTGATGGGGACAGTGTAGAGGGATCTTTACTCGGTATCTAACCCGGTGCTGTACCTGTCCTGGGAGTGTTTGATGGGGACAGTGTAGAGGGAGCTTTACTCAGTATCCAGCCCCGTGCTGTACCTGTCTGGGATTGTTTGATGGGGACAGTGTAGAGGGAGCTTTACTCTGTACCTCACCCCGTGCTGTACCTGTCCTGGAGTGTTTGATAGGGACAGTGTAGAGGGAGCTTTACTCTGTATCTAACCCCGTGCTGTACCTGTCCTGGGAGTGTTTGATGGGGACAGTGTAGAGGGAGCTATATTCTGTATCTAACCCGTGCTGTACCTGTCCTGGGAGTGTTTGATGGGGGCAGTGTAGCGGGAGGTTTACTCTCTATTGGATCCATTGTCTCTTCTTATCTCCCAATCACATTCTTCCATCTCTGATGGTAAACTATCCCTTCCTGGAGAAGCGACTTTTGCCGAGATTGGTTATATTGGATACGTGATCTTGGCACTCGGTTCAGTTACGAAGACTGTAAATAAATCCGCTTGTGCACCAGCCTCTCTGAACCTTTCTTTTTCTGACTTTTACCCTTTGTGATTTGTCGGCCTGGTAACCATCACAGTTCGTGGGGTGGGTCATTCTCGTTTCCTGACCTTCCAACTTCCAAATGGTGACATAATGTTCAATGTTCCAGTCAATCTGTACATATCGGGGGTTGCGACAGCGGACTCTGCAGGCATTCCCACGGGAATGAGAAATTTAAGATGGCCATTTTTGGAGGACAAGCTCGTTACGGACTCAAATAATTAAGTAGACAGGGAGAGAGAGCGGGATGGATAAGTCGGTGGAATGCTGGGTAAATGAATGATGCACTGTGGTCTTTTTGTGGACATGTTCCTGACTGAGTGACACATCAGTGCCCCAACCCTCATAACCCCCTCCAGCCCCGACACCCTCCCTATCTCTGTAACCTCCTCCAGCCCCGACACGTCCCTATCTCTGTAACCTCCTCCAGCCCGACACCATTCCTATCTCTGTAACCACCTCCAGCCCGACACCATTCCTATCTCTGTAACCACCTCCAGCCCCTACAACCATCCCTATCTCTGTAACCTCCTTCAGCCCATACAACCATCCCTATCTCTGTAAACCCTCCAGCGCCTACAACCATCCCTATCTCTGTAATCCCCTCCAGCGCCTACAACCATCCCTATCTCTGTAACCTCCTCCAGCCCCCACAACCCTCCTTATCTATGTAACCTCCTCCAGCCCCTAGAATCCTCCCCATCTGTAGCCTCCTCCATCACTTCAACTCTCCCTACCTCCGTAACACCCTCCCGCCTCGACACCCTTCCTACCTCTGTAACCACACCCATCCACTACAAACCTCCCCATCTCTGTCACCTCCTCCGGGCCCTACAACCCTCTCTATTTCTGTTCAACTCCAGTCATTACAACCTTCCCTATATCTGTAACCTCCTCCAGTCCCGACAACCCTCACTCTCTCTGTAACCTCCTTCAGCCCATACAACCCTCCCTATCTCTACAACCTCGTCAAGACCCTACAACCCTCACGATCTCTGTAACGTCCTCCAGTCCCTACAGCCCTCCCTATCTCTGTGACCTCCTCCAGTCCCTACAACGATCCCTATCACTGTAACCTCCTCCAGTCCCTACAACCCTCCCTATCTCTGTAACCACTTCCAGTCCCTACAACCCTCCCTATCTCTGTAACCTCCTCCAGTCCCTACAACCCTCCCTATATCTGTAACCTCCTCCAGTCCCTACAACACTCCCTATCTCTGTAACCTCCTCCAGTCCCTACAGCCCTCCCTATCTCTGTAACCCCCTCCAGCCCCTACAACCCTCCCTATAGCTGTAACCTCCTCCAGTCCCTACAACCCTCCCTATCTCTGTAACCACACCCATCCACTACAAACCTCCCCATCTCTGTAACCACTTCCAGTTCCTGCTGGATCCTCACACCCTGTTCGAAGCTGTCAGCCTGGATGGTGACTGAAGACCGGTCAGTTCCGCATTCCAGGTCAACATTTAACTGAGTGGTGAACTGCTGGAAGAGCCCAGTATGTGTTAGAGCACAGAAATGTTCATCAGCTTCACCCGACATCAGGAACATGTATAAGAAACGCAGCAGCCAAAGTCTGCACCCTCTCCCATCAACATTTATTTGCTCACTGCCTGGGACTCTGTCTGAAAGGTCACTGGAAACAGATTAATTCTCAAACTGGGACAGTAGAGAGAGGGGGAGTGGGGTTAATCGGGCAATTCGTTCCAACAGCTAGCAGAGTGGAATGGGCTGAATGACTGCTCTATGATTACAGTACGAAGTCTTACAACACCAGGTTAAAGTCCAACAGGTTTGTTTTGAATCACTAGCTTTCAGAGCGCTGCTCCTTCCTCAGGTGAATGAAGAGGTATGTTCCAGAAACACATATATAGACAAATTCAAAGATGCCAAACAATGCTTGGAATGCGAGCATTAGCAGGTGATTAAATCTTTACAGATCCAGAGATGGGGTAACCCCAGGTTAAAGAGGTGTGAATTGCATCAAGCCAGGACAGTTGGCAGGATTTCGCAGGCCAGATGGTGGGGGATGAATGTAATGCGACATGAATCCCAGGTCCCGGTTGAGGCCGCACGCATGTGTGTGGAACTTGGCTATAAGTTTCTGCTCGGCGATTTTGCGTTGTCGCGGGTCCTGAAGGCCGCCTTGGAGAACGCTTACCCGGAGATCAGAGGCTGAATGCCCTTGACTGCTGAAGTGTTCCCCGACTGGAAGGGAACATTCCTGCCTGGTGATTGTTGCGCGATGTCCGTTCATTCATTGTCGCAGCGTCTGCATGGTCTCGCCAATGTACCATGCTTCGGGACATCCTTTCCTGCAGCGTATGAGGTAGACAACGTTGGCCGAGTTGCACGAGTATGTACCGCGTACCTGGTGGGTGGTGTTCTCACGTGTAATAGTGGTATCCATGTCGATGATCTGGCACGTCTTGCAGAGATTGCCATGGCAGGGTTGTGTGGTGTCGTGGTCACTGTTCTGAAGACTGGGTAGTTTGCTGCAAACAATGGTTCGTTTGAGGTTGCGCGGTTGTTTGAAGGCAAGTAGTGGGGGTGTGGGGATGACCTTGGCAAGATGTTCATCGTCATCAATGACGTGTTGAAGGCTGTGAAGAAGATGACGTAGTTTCTCCGCTCCGGGGAAGTACTGGACGACGAAGGGTATTCTGTCGGTTGTGTCCCATGTTTGTCTTCTGAGGAGGTCGGTCCGGTTTTTCGCTGTGGCGCGTTGGAACTGTCGATCGATGAGTCGAGCGCCATACCCCGCTCGTACGAGGGCATCCCCCAACGTCTGTAGATGTCTGTTACGCTCCTCCTCGTCTGAGCAGATCCTGTGTATACGGAGCGTCATGAGGTTATCCGTGGGTTTGCGGTAAAGCGAAGTGCTGAGGTGACCGTCCTTGATGGAGACGAGTGTGTCCAAAAATGCAACTGATTTTGGAGAGTAGTCCATGGTGAGTCTGATGGTTGGATGGAACTTATTAATGTCATCGTGTAGTAGTTTCAGTGATTCTTCGCCGTGGGTCCAAAGGAAAAAAATGTCATCGATGTATCTGGTGTATAACATCGGTTGAAGGTCCTGTGCGGTGAGTAGGTCCTGTTCAAACTTGTGCATGAAGATGTTGGCGTATTGGGGTGCGAATTTGGTCCCCATGGGACCGAATTTGGACACAACCGACAGAATACCCTTCGTCGTCCAGTACTTCCCCGGAGCGGAGAAACTACGACATCTTCTTCACAGCCTTCAACACGTCATTGATGACGATGAACATCTTGCCAAGGTCATCCCCACACCCCCACTACTTGCCTTCAAACAACCGCGCAACCTCAAACGAACCATTGTTTGCAGCAAACTACCCAGTCTTCAGAATAGTGACCACGACACCACACAACCCTGCCATGGCAATCTCTGCAAGACGTGCCAGATCATCGACATGGATACCACTATTACACGTGAGAACACCACCCACCAGGTACGCGGTACATACTCGTGCAACTCGGCCAACGTTGTCTACCTCATACGCTGCAGGAAAGGATGTCCCGAAGCGTGGTACATTGGCGAGACATGCAGACGCTGCGACAATGAATGAACGGACATCGCGCAACAATCACCAGGCAGGAATGTTCCCTTCCAGTCGGGGAACACTTCAGCAGTCAAGGGCATTCAGCCTCTGATCTCCGGGTAAGCGTTCTCCAAGGCGGCCTTCAGGACGCGCGACAACGCAGAATCACCGAGCAGAAACTTATAGCCAAGTTCCGCACACATGAGTGCGGCCTCAACCGGGACCTGGGATTCCTGTCGCATTACATTCATCCCCCACCATCTGGCCTGCGAAATCCTACCAACTGTCCTGGCTTGGTACAATTCACACCTCTTTAACCTGGGGTTACCCTATCTCTGGATCTGTAAAGATTTAATCACCTGCTAATGCTCGCATTCCAAGCATTGTTTGGCATCTTTGAATTTGTCTGTATATGTGTTTCTGGAACAGACCTCTTCATTCAATTGAGGAAGGAGCAGCGCTCCGAAAGCTAGTGACATCGAAACAAACCTGTTGGACTTTAACCTGGTGTTGTAAGACTTCGTACTGTGCTCACCCCAGTCCAACGCCGGCATCTCCACATCATGGCTCTATGATTAGTTCAGGCAAAGCATGATGATATTCCTGTCACCCTTTCCCAGCTCAAATGTCATTCAGATCTGCCCCTCCACTGATAGATTAACAAACACTACCTGATTCCAATTAATTGTGTACTCAGTCCCTTTAACGAAAAAAAAAACGTGTCCAAGGTGGAGCTGACTCCCATCTGTGTGAGTAATTAAGCCCAGAAAGCTCTGCACAGTCATATAAAGAACTGCTGTGCTCCACCTGCCTCAGTGTGACCGGGAGCGCTGTTTTTTTCTGCTGGGGATTCTGCTGCTGGTACAGCCTCTCGCTGCCGATAGAGGAG
This sequence comes from Scyliorhinus torazame, assembly GCF_047496885.1. Classification (NCBI taxonomy): domain Eukaryota; kingdom Metazoa; phylum Chordata; class Chondrichthyes; order Carcharhiniformes; family Scyliorhinidae; genus Scyliorhinus; species Scyliorhinus torazame. Next base: position 19,790,987 of record NC_092725.1, on the reverse strand, counting down.
AGAGTGAAAGGTCGACAGTCAGAGGTTGGTACATGTCCCAGTACACAAGAGCCAGGCCAGATGCGCACATTCTTTTCAATTGCATCGCAACGTTTTTCTGAGCTGCCCCTGTCCACCTTTTCTTTGCCTGACCACGTGAGCAGGAGAAATGAACCTTTCCAAGCATTCCAACTAACCCAGGTTCTGGTTCTTGGCAGAAGGCCCGGGACATGAGTTTGAATGTCACCGCGCATCTGGTGGAATTGGAAATCGATTAATAAATAGGAAATTGAAAGCTGGAACGTAGAAAACAGCAAACATTGACATTTGTCTCCATACACCTCGGTTAGACCACACTGGGAGCACTGTGCACAGTTCTGGTCTCCATATCCCTCGGTTAGACCACACTGGGAGCACTGTGCACAGTTCTGGTCTCCATGTCCCTCAGTTAGACCATACTGGGAGCACTGTGCACAGTTCTGGTCTCCATGTCCCTCAGTTAGACCACACTGGGAGCAGTGTACACAGTTCTGGTCTCCATATCCCTCAGTTAGACCACACTGGGAGCACTGTGCATAGTTCTGGTCTCCATAAACCTCAGTTAGACCACACTGGGAGCATTGTGCACAGTTCTGGTCTCCATATCCCTCAGTTAGACCACACTGGAATCACTGTGCACAGTTCCGTTCTCCATATCCCTCGGTTAGACCACACTGGGAGCACTGTGCACAGTTCTGGTCTCCATATCCCTCGGATAGACCACACTGGGAGCACTGTGCACAGTTCTGGTCTCCGTATCTGTCGGTTAGACCACACTGGGAGCACTGTGCACAGTTTTGGTCTCCATATCCCTCGGTTAAACCACACTGGGAGCAGTGTGCACAGTTCTGGTCTCCATATCCCTCAGTTAGACCACACTGGGAGCACTGTGCATAGTTCTGGTCTCCATATACCTGAGGTAGACCACACTGGGAGCACTGTACACAGTTCAGGTCTCCACAACCCTAAGTTAGACCACACTGGGAGCACTGTGCACAGTTCTGGTCTCCATATTCCTCGGTTAGAACACACTGGGAGCACTGTGCACAGTTCTGGTCTCCTTTTCCCTCAGTTAGACCACACTGGGAGCACTGTGCACAGTTCTGATCTCCATATCCCTCGGTTAGACCACACTGGGAGTACTGTGAACAGTTCTGTTCTCCGTATCCGTCAGTTAGACCACACTGGGAGCACTGTGCACAGTTCTGGTCTCCATATCCCTCAGTTAGACCACACTGGGAGCACTGTGCACAGTTCTGGTCTCCATATCCCTCAGTTAGACCACACTTTGAGCACTGTGGGCAGTTCTGGTCTCCGTATCCGTCAGTTCAACCACACAGGGAGCACTGTGCACAGTTCTGGTCTCCATATCCCTCAGTTAGACCACACTGGGAGCACTGTGCACAGTTCTGGTCTCCATATCCCTCAGTTAGACCACACTGGGAACACTGTGCACAGTTCTGGTCTCCATATACCTCAGTTAGACCACACTGGGAGCACTGTGCACAGTTCTGGTCTCCATATCCCTCAGTTAGACCACACTGGGAGCACTGTGCACAGTTCTGATCTCCATATCCCTCAGTTAGACCACACTGGGAGCACTCTGCACAGTCCTGGTCTCCGTATCCCTCAGCTG